>NW_005871170.1:613380-696551 GCF_000147115.1 Myotis lucifugus | reverse complement strand
AGTCAAACCAATGGCTCTCTCTCACCCATAGATGTTTCTATCTCTCATCCCTCTCTGAAATCACATATATATATATATATATATATATATATATATATATATATATATATATATATATAAAAGGAAAGGTATAGAGTATTTTAGAAGTATTCTGTATGATACTATAATTGTGGATATGTGTCATTATACATTTGTCAAAATCCATAAAACATATAACACCATAAACCGATGAACAAAAATAGAACCCGAGTCATAGAAGCATAGAACAGACTGTCCAACCAGGGAGCGGGCCTAAGCCATCAGTCAGACATCCCCCAAGGGCTCCCAGACTGTGAGAGGGTGCAGGCCAGGCTGAGGGACCCCCTGAATGCAAGAATTTTCGTGCACCGGGCCTCAAGTATGATAATGATTTTAAATGAAAGAACCCTTAAGGAAGACTGTGGACAAAGCACATGAAATCCAGAAAAGTTTTGCTTTCTACCTGATCAAGTCATCACAGATTCCAAGTCTCACAGATCAATGTTGGTATCTTGGGGATGTGTGGCTGTTTGTTTTTACTTAATTTCAAAAATGGGACATTTAGTTTTCTAAGCATATATCATTCCTATTTTTTATTTTCTAGCACTGGTATTAAACTCAGGGAAATTAGTAAATGACCAGGCAAAAAACCCCACTAGATTGTGCCAAAGCTTTTTAAGTCAGGCACACAAATCCAGCTGGGTACTGATTATAAATAACTGGTTGAGAGACCTGCATTTTATCACAACCTCACTGGCCCTCATTTTTCTCATCCATAAAATGAAGGATTGACATATTATCTGTTAAATCTAAAATTCAATCTTTCACCCTGGCCAATTTTGCTCAATGGTTAGAAAACTGGCCCAAGAACCAAAGATTCCAGTTTGATTCCCAGTCAAAGGCATGTACCTGGGCTGCAGGCTGAATCCTTGCCCAGGTCAAGGCATGTGCAGGAGGCACCAGATTGATGTGTCTCTCTCACATTGATGTTTCTCTCTCTCTCCCTCCCTCCCTTCTCCCTCCCTTCCACTTTCTCTAAAAATCAATGGATGGAGTACACTCAGATGAGGATTAACCAAAAAATTTCAGTCTTTCCATAGTGTTAAGTTAATCTGTACCAAAACAAATAAATAGCAAGAATACCTAAACTAGAAATAAGTATCTCCAGAATCATCATCACATATAATAAAGAGATAGTATGCAAATTGACCATCACTCCAACACACAAGATGGTCGCCCCCATGTGGACACAAGATGGCCGCCACAAGATGGCCAGCAGGGGAGGACTGTAGGGAGGGACCAGGCCTGCAGGGGAGGGCAGTTGGCGGCGACCAGGTCTGCAGGGGAGGGCAGTTGGGGGGACCCAGGCCTGCAGGGGAAGGCAGGGGTGACCAGGCTGGAAGGGGAGGGCAGTTGGGAGGGACAAGGCCTGCAGGGGAGGGCAGTTGTGGGGGAACCAGGCCTGCAGGGAAAGGCAGTTGCAAGGGACCAGGCCTGCAGAAAAGGGAAGTTAGGGGCAGTCGGGCCAGCAGGGGAGGACAGTTAGTGGAGAACAGGCTGGCAAGGGAGGGAAGTTAGGGGTGACTGGGCAAGCAGGGGAGGGCCGTTGGGGGCAACCAGGCCTGCAGTGGAGGGCAGTTAAGGGCGACCGGCTAGCAGGGAAGTGCAGTTAGGGGTTACCAGGCTGGCAGGGGAGGACAGTTAGGGGCAATTGGGCTGGCTGGGAAGCAGTTAGGCATCGATCGGGCTGGCAGTGGTGTGGTTAGGGGGTGATCAGTCTGGCAGGCAGAAGTGGTTAGGGGCAATCAGGCAGGCAGGCAGGTGAGCGGTTGCGAGCCAGCTTTCCTGGATTGTGAGAGGGATGTCCGACTGCCTGGGATTGGGCCTAAAAGGGCAGTTGGACATCCCTCGAAGGGTCCTAGATTGGAGAGGGTGCAGGCGGGGCTGAGGGACACCCCCCCCCCTCCGTGCACGAATTTCATGCACAGGGCCTCTAGTTACATTATAACTGTCAAAGAATGAGATTTGATTCAGCAAAAAAGGCCAACTAAATTTTGTTGTTATAATACTATAGTTGTATTATGAAAAAGCTAATTCACATAATATTAACTCCTAGAAAAATTGTTATGACATGTTTTTTATTTTGGGGTCAAATTTCTTGAGAAAGTTAGAGTATGATCATACTGAGGATTTATTTAGCTCCCTTTTTATGTGTGGAATTGGGATACATTGGACAGAAAAATCTTACGGAGTCTAGACATTATTTAATACCTAATACCGCAGGCTGCCAGATCACACCAGAGGTCCCTCTAGCTGCTTGTCAGTTGTGTTTGGAGGGTGACTTAATTCAAAATGAAAGACAAGTAAAGTATTATATACACTCTTATCTATTTTGTTCACCTAGTCCTAGTAGAATAGATTAATAGTTCTTATCCCAGGGAAGGCTAGAAAAATTAGCACCTGCCAACAGTGTGTTTATGCTCATTTTCTTAGCTTGAATTCTTGCTGATGTGGCTAATGAATTTCAGACATCAAGAACTTTTTCACTGATTGACCTAATGTACATAAATTTCCAAAGAAGCAACACAAATTATCTTGTATACACCATTCATTCATCCCCTATACATTTTGAGATCCTACTTTCTACCAGCAACTAGGTTAGGGGATCTTAAAAAATGTGAATTGGATTGCTCCCAAGGGTCATACAGTGGACAGGGAGGAACAAACACATGATTGCAATTCAATATAATTGCTATGATGGAGGAAGGTGCAGTAGGAGAGTGAAAAGTAGACACTGGAGTCAGCCTGGATGATAAGGAAATATTTCATAGAGAAGATAACTAAGACTTCAAGGAAACTCAGTGGAGACACTGGAATTTAATCTTATGAACTGGCTGGGGAGAGGGGTTCAGGCAGAGGCACCATAAGGATGAAGGCTTGGAGGATGGGAGAGACTGTTGTATGTGAGACACTGGAAGCATTTGGGGCTTTGTAGTGTGTTACCACTGGGGAAGTTGAGACAGAGCAGCCACAGAAGTCAGACCATGATTATTAATTGCATTTCATGCTGAAATACTGAGATTCAATCATGTTGCCCTTGCTTTCCTACACAGAGCTAATCTAATCTTGGGTTTAAATGTGGCCCCATCATTGGATACTTGAGGCTGCTGGATACCAAAGCATCATCTTCTTTGAACAGAAAATAAATTCATCTTAAGTAATTTGAAATTTCTATTATTTGACAAATATCCTATATAATAAAAGGCTAATATGCAAATGGTCATGACACCCTTATGTGTAATGACTGATCAGCAGGAGGCTGCGTGCCCAGCAGGTGCGCACGGGTGAGTGGGGCTGCATGCGCGACTGGTCACCAGAAGATGCATGGAGCACCTCTCAGTCCCTCTCTTCCCCCCCAGCTCCCGTGGGCAGTGGCGGCGGCTCGCTCCCGCCTCCCGTGGGTGCCGGCAGCTCACTCCTGTAGAAGTGGTGTGGCTCCCTCCTGCCTGCCTCCCACAGAAGCAGCGTGGCTCTCACCGGCTCCTGCAGAAGTGGCTGGTGGCCTACTGCGAGTGATTTCGCGTGCTGGGCCACTAGTATATAATAAGAACTAGAAAACAAACATCATGAATTTTAGAGATTAAACATGAGATTTCAAAGAAATTTCTCTAATGAAGGTGAAGTTGACAGTTACACGCCCAGAGCCCCAGTGGGTTTGCCTGGCCATTCCTTAGTCCTTAGGGCCTCTTTAGCACAAGGGCTGATGAAAGTTTCCTGGGCAACAATGCATCATTGGCTTTCAAATACAAATATTGAAAAAAAAATGGATAAGCCTATCATTTACAATGAGAGGGACTTTAACTTTTTCTTGTAAAAATATGAAATATTTCCAGCAAAATAATTTAACTTGTTATCCTATCTAATAAAGAGGTAATATGCAAATTGACCGTCACTCCAACACAAGATCACTGCCCCCATGTGGTCAAAGATGTCCGCCACAAGATGGCCGGCAAGGGAGAGCAGTTGTGGGAGATCAGGCCAGCAGGGGAGGACAGTTGGTGGGGACCCAGCCCTGCAGGGGAGGGCAGTTGGTGGGGACCAGGCATTCAGGGGTGGGCAGTTGGGGGGGGACCAGGAAGGCATAGGAAAGCAATTGGGGGTGACCAGGCCTGCAGGGGAGGGAAGTTAGGGGTGACCAGGCTGGCAGGAGAGGGCAGTTGGGGGTGATCAAACCAGCAGGGGAGGGCAGTTATGGGTTACCAGGTCAGCAGGGGAGGGCAGTTAGGGACAATCGGGCCAGCAAGGAGGCAGTTAGGCATCAATCAGGCTGGCAGGGGAGTGGTTAGGGGGCGATCAGGCTGGCAGGCAGAAGCGATTAGGGACAATCAGGCAGGCAGGCAGGTGAGTGGTTGCGAGCCAGCAGTCTTGGATTGTGAGGATGTCGGACTGCCCGATGTCCGACTAAACGGGCAGTCGGACATCCCTCGAGGGCTCCCAGATTGGAGAGGGTGCAGGCTGGGCTGAAGGACACACACACACACACACACACACACACCCCTTTGCACGAATTTCATGCACCGGACCTCTAGTTGGTATTATAATACTATTGTACTTAACAAGCTTAAGGAGTAGAATAAGACTCTGACATGAGGCAATCCAGTGGCTTCATGGTACTTTATGAACTAGAGAATCAAGGCAGTCCTGAAGGCAGCATATTTCTCATACAGGTCTTCCAATCAGCATGAGGAGTTAATGTCTAGGATCAGGGCAGTTTTGTTATGCCGAAAAATGACAGTTTATATTATATTTCAGCACTATTATAAAATGGCAAGTAGTTAAATAAAGCATGTAACATGAACCCAGGAGAGACGTGGGACAACCATGATTATTTTCACTGGAGTTCCTCTTATTCATGGTCCACAACGACTTTAATGTTTTTAGGGAGTGATTGATAATCTTTCTATTTAAAAATGGTTACTTCAAAGGAATCCAGTAACAAATGTGACATTAAATTGAGTTCATAATTACTTAGCTTAATTAAAAATAGTGGGGACATGAAAGAGAACATAAAATCATTTTACTCAGTATCATTTCAACAAGCCAGTAAGGAAAAACATTTTGTAATTTTAAAAAATCAAGTGTGGAAAGTTCTAATCATCATAAAAGAAGCCCAAAAGCCTTTGTTTATTTCCAAAGGCAGACACAATGAAGATGTTGATGAAAATTCTGCTTTCTGTTCCTATTTCACACACCTGAACTCTCTCTGACCCTGGCA
Organism: Myotis lucifugus; assembly: GCF_000147115.1. Classification (NCBI taxonomy): domain Eukaryota; kingdom Metazoa; phylum Chordata; class Mammalia; order Chiroptera; family Vespertilionidae; genus Myotis; species Myotis lucifugus. Next base: position 691,258 of record NW_005871170.1, on the reverse strand, counting down.
AAGGAGTTTCATGTCTCAGCTTCCTTTCCCCATATGGGATAAGGGCATGAACGTTTATCTAGGATTCAATGAGATAACATCCGTAAATTAGAACATTTTACGCAAATGTAAGGTAGCATTACTGTTCTGTTGGTTAGCAACCAAAAACAGTCCCTCACAGATGGCGGTAATTTTCCATTCTTTCTGAGATATTCCTTTTCTTTTTGTGGAATTTAAATAACCAGTTTTGTGCAGGCAAGCTTGTCTCATGCTTTAGATTCTTCCATATTTCGAAACTGAATTTTAATTCACATTTTTGAAATTTTCTTAATGCCTTTTCATGATTTTGTGGTTGCCTTATTCTTGCAATTCAGAAAATTAAAGATAAAAATTCAAGTAATAGAAACGTGCTACAACCACATTTTCACCCCCAAGTTAAAAACTATAGGAGAGACAGAGAGAGCAGCCATATTGTTACCTTCCAAATACAACTGATATATATATATATATATATATATATATATATATATATATATATATGGCATATATATATCTATATCTCACATAACATATATAATATATATGCTATACATAAATATAGAAGTTATACATATGTGTATGTTGTTATATTTCCTGCCAGTCTTTTCTCCTATTAATTGTAATAAAGTATTCAATAAATACCCTATTTTTTTTACATAATATTATAACAAGAATTTTTCTACTTCGTGAGTACTACCTTCTCTGTAAAGGGCCAGGTAGTAAATATTTTAGGCTTTCAAGCCATAGGGTCTCTTGCCACCTCTACTTCACCCTGCCATTGTAGCAACCACAGACAGTATGCGAATAAATATGTGTTGCTGTGTTCCTATAAAAGTGTATTAACAAACACAAGCTGAAAGTCATATTTGACCCATGGGTCCACAGTTTACTAATCCCTGCTCTATATGATTACAAATTATTTACTATTTAACCATGGAATTATTGTACTTCCCTACAGTTTTTAAAAATATTTATTTCTTCCTTCAGTTGGAATCTGTCTTATTTAATATCAGGGTTAATTTTTTTTCCAATGGTTATTCTCTAAGAACATTGTTGAAGTAAAAATTATATTGGTAGTGCCTTCACTGATATGGCTTAGTTGGTTGGGTATCATCCCATGCACTGAAAGGTTGCTGTTTCAATTTCCCGTCAGGGCACATGCCCAGTAGGGAGCAAGCAGTAGGCAGTCAATCAATGTTTCACTCTCACATCAATGTTTCTCTCTCTCCCTCTCCCCTCTTCTTTCTCTAAAAATCAATAAAAATATGTTTTAAAAAGATATTGGTAGTTAACCTTCTTCTTTTGTCTCCTTTTGAGAACAGTGTATTTTTTCTTTTTCTATTAACTGAATAAATTTGATATGAAACATTGTAAAAGTTTAAGGTGTACAGGCTATGTTGATACCCACATATTGTGGTATGATTGCCCTTGTATCGATATTTATCATATTATATAATTATAGTTCTATATTATTACCTATACTCATTTTACTGTGCTTTAGATTTCAGGGGTTATGTACTACTTGTTACAAGTTTGTACCCTTAAACACCATCAATCTTACTGCCACCTCACCCTCTATCTCCTGGTAATCACCATTTTACTCTGTTGTGTTTTTTTTTAAAGGTTTGGCTTTTTGAGATTCCACATATAGTATTTGTCTTTCTCTGTCTGACTTATTTCACTTAGCATAATATGCTCAAGGTCCATCCACATTATCACAAATAGCAAGAAATCTTCCTTTATCATTGCTTAGTAATATTCCATATGTATAGGTACCACATCTTCTTTATCTGTTCATTCATTGATGGCCATTTGAATTGTTTCCATATCTTAGCTATTGTGTATGATGCTGTGATAAACATGGAAGTGCATATATTTCATACATGTACATGGGGCAAAATTCTGAAATGTACAAAAGGGAAAATAAGAATACATCTTCTCACACCCTGCTCCTCAATCACCAGCCCCTCTTCCCAGATAGTACAACTTTTTTTTTTTTCGTTTCTTGTGCACTCTTTTAGCTATAGTTTAATCATATCTAAATTTGGTAGAAAAGTTTTGATGAATACCATTTATTTAATGATTATTGGTTTTATTATCTTTAAAATTTTCCTTTTAGTTCAATATTTGGATTAAATATTCAAATTTACGTACATTTGTAGTTTCTTATAGTATTAATAGTATTTAAAATCTTGTTTGTAGCCCTGGCTGGTTTTGCTCAGTGGATAGAGCGTCAGCCTGCAGACTGAAGGGTCCCAGGTTCAATTCCAGTCAAGAGCACATGCCAGGTTTCAGGCTCGATCCCCAGTAGGGGTCGTGCAGAAGGCAGCCAATCAATGCTTCTCTCTCATCACTGATGTTTCTATCTCTCTTTCCCTTTCTCTCTGAAATCAATAAAAATATATTTAAAAAATATCTTGTTTGTGAATACCCTTTTATTCTACATTGTATTTGTTTGCAATGCAAATTAATAAGGTTGATAAGGTAGAAAACCTCTGTTTTTTGTGTGTGTGTATGTATGTGTGTGCTGGCTTTTGTTTCCATTGATTTTTTTTTTTTTTTTGCTTTTGATTGTCTTGTTTTTAATTAGATCTGTCTTTGTTTTGTGAGGGTATAACAAGTTGTTATTTACTAAGTTACTCATATTAAGTTTTATTTCTCCCATCTAATTTGGTATTTTTTATTGAGCTTGCTTCTTTATTTCATTTTGACCTCATTTCCTTCATTTCATTGGATACATTAATATTCTTTTATTGGTTTGGAAATTATATATTCTACTCTTAGTCTTGTAGGACTTACACATAACTTATTAAACTCATTTTCAATTTCTTAAATTTAGTAATCTATATATCTTTTCCTAAGTAAAACATATCCCTTAACATAACCCAACTCATTCTGCTTTTTCCCAATGCTCACCATATTCATATTTCTAGAATTTATACCTGGAGTGTTAATTATATACTTTGTTATTGCTTTTCCTTGCTTACTTTGACAACTCCACTAAGTTATTTACTTAACCTTATTTTTCATATGAGTCATAGTGTTCTGTTTGTTTTCAGAAATATGCTGAATCCTTTGAGGCCTTGTCTACTAGTTTTACCCTATTATTTAAGTGATATTTAATTGTTTATATAATTCTGGACTTGAAGCTTTTATCCCCCATTACTTTGAATATATTAATTCAATGTCTCCTTATGAACTGGGTTGCTTTTAAAACCTGATTTTCAGTCTAAGTTTGACTTTTGTAGGTGATCTGATCTTCATCCTTAGAAGGTTTTAGAATTTTTAAATTTTTTACATTTTCTTAAAATTCTCTGCATGTTTCTAGTTGTGGAATTTCTTCCTCTCTCCCGCCCTTCCTTCCTTCCATACCATTTTGTGAGCACTTTATCAGAAAATAATATTCATCATAAATCTGAGAAAATCTTATCCCTTAGTTTTTAATTATGTCTCCTCTTTTTATGATTTTGTTTTTATTTGGGAATTTCTATTATATGGCTCCTCTTTTTCTTTCATCTTAATTTTTATTTTTAAAATTCTGTCCTTTTATTTTCTTTCTGGTACTCTTTTAAAAAACAAATTTTAAAAAATATGTTTTTAATGATTTTTTTAGAGAGAGAGGCCGGGAGAGGGAGAGGTAGAAACAGCTCTGAGAGAGAAACATTGATCAGCTGCCTCCTGCACGCCCCCTACTGGGGATTGATCTTGCAAATCGGGCATGTGCCCTGACCTGGAATTGAACTAGCAATCTTTTGGTGCATGGGTCTACACTCAACCACTGACCAACACGGGCCAGGCTTCCTGGTACCTTTTTGAAGAGTTACACTGCTTGACCTCCCAGCTTTCTAACATTTTTCTTTGCCAATGTTCATTCTATTATTCAAACCACTTACTGAGTTCTTTATTTGAACCATTTTTTAAAAAAATATATTTTCTTGATATTTTTACAGAGAGGAAGGGAGAAGGATAGAGAGTCAGAAACATCGATGAGAGAAACATTGATCAGCTGCCTCCTGCACACCCCCCACTGGGGATGTTGCCTGCAACCAAGGTACATGCCCTTGACCGGAATCGAACCCGGGACCCTTCAGTCCACAGGCCGACGCTCTATCCACTGAGCCAAACCGGTTAGGGCATTTTATTTTTCATATTCAGTATCTCCATTTGGTTTCCCCAATTGATGAACCATTTCTGTATCTTATCTCCAATATCTTCCCTTATCTCTTTGAAGACACTACACGTATTTAAATTCTTCTTCTCTCTGATATATTATTTTTTCTTTGTCTGTTATAAATTTTTAAAATTTATTGAATTTTTAAAAGAACAGTTTAAATATCTTATTATATTTCCTCATGTGATCATTTTCCTGGGATATAGTAAGGTTTTTTTTGTTTGTTTGTTTGTTTTTTGAGGGGATGGGGGAACTGGCAAAATACTGGATTGTATCTCTCCTGGGATATTTCATAAGGGAGAAGTTTCTTTGGTGTTGTAGTCCTTCAAGGTGGACCAGTCTCACTTCCCTCCCCTGCAATATCTCTGTGCCCTAGGAAATCACCTTCTACCTTCAGCTCCATCATTGTACTTTCCCAAATGCTGGCTCCGTGAGTTGTAATCATCTAGTCCTTAAGGTATTTCCCAAGGAGAGGGAATGCTCAGGGTCTACCGTGAGGCTGCACTTGCTCTTATCTATCCCTACCTGGGCCAGAACACTGCTCTCAAGTTGACACTGCCCTGTCATTCCAGGCTGCTGCTAGGCTCATACGACTGTGGATCTTATTTTACATTACTTTTTAGAAATATCACACTCAAGCTATGAAGTGTTCAACAATGTGCTAAAGTGATGTAAAGAGAAATAACAAAGAATGACTCTTATTGCTGTCTATCTCCAAATGTGGCTCCTAGCCTTCTCACTCTGGATTTCCATTCCTGCCCCTTGGTATATGTGCCAGAACCCAGGCTCCTCCTATTTTCCCCAGAGAATTATCAAGTCTTCTAGGATATTTTCTCACTCCCATCAGTCTCCTTTTCACTTTTGTGGCATCTGCAGGGTTGCACTGTGGTGAAAGCAGCTACCAAATTCTATTAATTCACCTTTTCATTAGGCAAAGAAATCCAGTTGTTTCTCAAGACAGACTTATGCAAACTATGACTCTAAATTCATGTAAGCTAAAAATGTCTATTTTATACTTGAGTCATATTTTGGTGAGGTATATTAAGGACCTATTTATTGCCTTAGGCTTCATGTCTATAGCTTAACTGCTGTAAGCTAATCTGAGAACTGTCTGATTCTATCCCCTATTAATGTGTCTTGATTTCCTTGCTTTGATTTTCAAGATTGTTTCTTTATATGCTAAGTCTAATAGTTTTATTATTAGGTCTAGCTGTTAATTATATAGTAAAATTTGTTTTTCCTGAAACACCAAGTGCTTCTCAAATTGCAGATTCATTTTTAAAAATATATATTTTTTTTATTGATTTCAGAGAGGAAGGAAGAGGGAGAGAGAGACAGAAACATCAATGATGAGAGAGAATCATTGGTTGGCTGCCTCCTGCATGGCCCCCACTGGGAACTGAGCCCTCAACCCGAACATGTGCCCTGACCAAGAATTGAACCCTAACCTCCTGGTTCATAGGACAATGCTCAACCACTGAGCCATGACAGCTGGGCTTAAATTGCAGATTCAATCATCTTTAGTTTCTGAAGATTTTTTTAAATTAAAAATAAATAAAAAACCTATTTCATTATTTATTTCCTCACCTTTGTGAGATACCGAGTATTCCTAGGTTGAATCTGTACTAGATTCATGCCATTTTCTGTAGAAATTCTTTGTTTTTTCACTTCTGTTAAGATTTTCTTCTATGTCTCTCTTATTCTGTTTTGCTGCTTCCAATGTGGGCTTCATTTTGTGACAGTTTTATTATTTGCATTTTCTCTCTTAAGTTCTGCCAAATTATTTTTCATTGCCTAATCTAATGTTTCCTCATTGCTTTTTTGAATCCTTAAATCTCTACTGTAATCTTTTATTTTATAGACCTGGTAATTTCTTTAATTTCATTTGAATTCTTGGAAATGTCTTAGGTCTGGAATTTTATTCTGTTCTGTAGAAACTTATTTTAAGAGCTGTTTTTTGACATTTGTTTTTCTTAGCCCTTTCTTGCTTTTTGAACAGGCTTAAATATGTATATGCTATACTTGTTATCTTTGATTATTATTTAATCTTTTTTAGTATACAACATACAAAATTTAATAGCTAAAATGAGCTTAACTGTATGGGAAACAAAAATTTTATATATATATATATACATGCTTTCCAAGTTTGACTGATCAACATTTCAACATAGTATCTACACTAATAAAAGACAAAATGCAAATTTACTGTACCTTCGCTACGCCTTAAGCCATGCCCACCAGCCAATCAGAGTGACTATATGCAAATTAACCCAACCGAGATGGCAGCTGGCAGCCACGGAGCTGGAGCAAGCAGGAGGCTTGGTTGCCCCAATGATGGAGGAAGCCAAGCTTCCCACTTGCTGTGTCGGGCTCTGAGCTCCACTCAAAGCAACAAAGTTTCAATTATAGAAGGTAAATAAACCCCAGATACCTGCTTTCAGCTGACTGTGGCCATGGAGCTGGAGCGAGCAGGAGGCTTCCCTCCTGCCTGTTCTGGCTGGCTTTGAGCTCCTCTCAAGGCTACAAAGTTTCAATTATAGAAGGTAAATAAATCCCAGAATAATAAAAAAAAAGGAGAGGCTGGGAGCTTCCATTGCCGGGGGGCTTGGTCAGCCTGAAAACAGCCCTCAGCCCCTCACCCAGATTGGTCAGGCACCCCAGTGGAGACCCCCGACCCTAAAGGGGGTGTGGCCAGCCTGAAAACAGCCATCAGCCCCTCACCCAGGCTGGCCAAACCTCCATGGGGTGAGGATCCCCACTGGGGGGGCTTGACCAGCTTGCAAACAGCCCTCAGCCCCTCACCCAGGCTGGCCAGGCACCCCAGCGGGGACCCCCACCGTGAAGGAAGTGTGACCAGCCTGCAAACACCAATCAGCCCCTCACCCAGGCTGGCCAGGCACCCCAGCAGGACCCCCACCCTGATCCAGGACACTCTTCAGGGCTAACCAGCTGGCCCCAACCCATGCACCAGGCCTCTATCCTATATAATAAAAGGGTAATATGCAAACTGACCCTAACAGCAGAATGACTGGGAATGACTGGTCACTATGACACACACTGACCACCATGGGGCAGATGCTCAATGCAGGAGCTGCCCCCTGGTGGTCAGTGCGCTTCCACAGGGGGAGATCTGCTCAGCCACAAGCCAGGCTGATGGCTGCCAGCACAGTGGTGGTGGTGGGAGCCTCTCCCGCCTCCCCAGCAGCACTAAGGATGTCCGACTGCAGCTTAGGCCTGCTCCCCCGCTGGCAAGTGGACATCCCCCGAGGACTGCTGGGCAGCCAGAGGGATGTCTGACTGCCAGCTTGGGCCAGATCCCCCAGGGAGTGGGCCTAAGCCAGAAGGTGGACATCCTCTGAGGGGTCCCAGACTGCAAAAGGGCATAGTCCGTGCTGAGAGACCCCCCGAGTGCACAAATTTTTGTGCATCGGGCCTCTAGTTTTTAAATAACAATGATTGCCACTAGGACTCATTCTTAGCCTTTGAACAATTAGTTATGTGAGAGTCTATATATGCAGAATATTTTATTACCCACTCATTGTCTCTAGAAACAATGGTTTATTATTTATTTACTAGAGGCCCGATGCACAAAATTTGTGCATGGAGGGGGTATCCCTCAGCCTGACCTGTACCCTCTCCAATGTGGGAGCCCTCGGGGGATGTCCAACTGCCAGTTTAGGCCCTGTGGGATTGGGCCTAAACTGGCAGTTTGACATACCTCTCGCAATCCAGGACCTCTGGCTCCTAATCACTCACCTGCCTGCCTGCCCTAAACACTCTGCCTGCTAGCCTGATCCCCCTAACTGCCCTTCCCTGCTGGCCTGGTCAGCCCTAACTGCCCTCCCCTGCCAGCCTGGGAACCCCTATTAACTTTTTTTAAAAAATCTTATCCCCTTCATACACAATTGTATTTGACTTCCTTATTGGCTTCTCCCTCTCACACAATTTTTCTCTCTCCTTTATGTAATACTTTTTCCTATTGACTCATCATTTATAAACTTTTCTTTCCTCCTTATTTCCTACTTCTGTTTCATCATCCTTCTTCTCATCTTTCTCCTACCCTGCCTCTCTCCCCACATTTCTTCTTTCCTTTATCTTTACCCCTGCTCTCCCTCCCCTCTTCCTTCCTTCCCACCTTAATTTTTTTCTTCACTTCCTCCCTTGGACCTGCTTTGCTCCCTGCCCCATTTCTTCCTTCTTCCCATTCTCCTTTTAAGCTCTGCCAGTGCCCCTTTAAAACTTTTCTTCCCTCCCTCTTTCTCTCTCCTACCTTTTCCATACACTCTTCTCTACTTACTTCCACTGTTTTAATATCTATCTACCTGCCTAATTATTCACTATCATTTATCTTTTTTCTTTTCTGACTCCTACTTTTAAAATCTGTCCCCAGTACACAACTATACTTGATTTTCATTATAGCTCCTACAGTTCACTCATACATCCTCTTTCTTTAACTCTGTTCTCTACTGACTCTTTTATAAAGTTCTTCCCTCCCTCCTTCTCTTCTTCCCCATCTTCCCTACTCCTCCCTCACTCTTTTACTCTTTTTACAGGCTAATTAAAAATTCTATGCTTTTCGTCCTTAGTACTGACTGCTTTCCTCTCTGGGACCTGTAGCCGCCTCTGTTTGGGCACTCGGGCCCCTTTCGCACCGGCTTTGAGGGGCTGAGCGCTGAAGCAGCTGTGTCTTGCTTACTGTGGCTTGCACCTCCCCCCTCAGAGTTGGGGGAGGGTCCAGCCTGCCTGGGCCAGCATCCATCACAGAGACCGCTGCCGCTGCGTTACTGCTCGTGCGTGTGCATTCATGTGTGCACGAAGCTTTTCTCCCATTGGGTACTGAAGGGTGGGGGACACAGAGGCCTTTCCTGCCCCCTAGCATGCCCGTTCCCACGCCTCTAGCAGCTCTCTGTAAGCTCCCCTCCGGAATTCACAAGTGACGGGTGTGCTTGCACAGGCATGGTGGGGCCCAGCTTGTCCTCGGGGGGGGGGGGGGGGGCGTTCCACCCAGGATGCAAGCCCCCATCCGGGCTGGGCAGATGAATGAAATGGATGGCTGGAGAAAGCTGCTGCAGCTTCCCTGTGGTGTGAGTGCCGCCTGTGCACTCTCTGTTGTCGTGCCCCAGCCTTTCCTTCGTGGTGGAGGGTCCACCCCCTCTACATTTGCATGCGACAACTCCCAGGGGTCACTGCTGATGCACACACCCCCTGGGTGGGAACTGCCGGATGTACTCTGAGAACCAGCCTTCTGCTGTGTGGGTGTCGCCCCTCGGCTTTCCCCACCTCAGGGTGCGGGAGGGGGGGGAGGGTTGGTGGCGTCCCTGGGCAGAGTGCTCTCAGACAGGGCACAGTGTTGTCACGGGGGTGTTTGTCGGGTACGTACACCTGGGAGAAAAAGAGGACTCCGGCGCCAGGGGCAGGGAAGTGAGCCTCACACAAGTCCCCCTGCTGTGCGTGCACCTGCTAGTCTGTTAACATGCAAATTGGTTGTTATTGGGCCACCATAATGGACAATTAGCATATTAACTCTTTATATATATAGATTCCTTCTCTGATACTCTTCCCTATTTATGTAGATCTGAGTTTCTGACACATTTTTCTCCTTTTCAAAGAACTTTTTAAAATTTCTTGCAAGGCAGGTCTACTGGCAACAAAGTTCCTCAATTTTTGTTTGTCTGAGAAAGACTTATTTTTCTTTCATTTTTGAAGGATAATTTCTCAGGGTACAGAATTCTAGGTTGGTGTTTTTTTCCTCTTCAACTCTTAAATATTTCACTCAATCCATTCTCAACTTGTCTACCTGGATTCAGAGGAGAAGTCAGAAATAATTCTTAATATTTGTTCTTAATTCTTAATGATAGGTAGTTGTTTTTTTTATCTTTCACTTTCTGTAGTTTGAAAATGATATTTTCCTTCCATTTATCCTGCTTGGTGTTTTCTCAGCTTTCTGGATCTGTGGTTTGGTGTCTGACATTAATTTGGGAAAATTCTCAGTCATTATTATTTCAAATATTTATTCTGTTCCTTTCTTTCTTCTCCTCCTGATATTCTCATTATACATATGTTACACTATTTTTAGTTGTCCCAACGTTTTTGAATATTCTAATCTTTTGTTTTTCCGTCTTTGTTTTCTTTGCCTTTCAGTTTTGGAGTTTTCTATTGAGATCCTGAAACTCAGAGATTCCATGTAATATCTACTAATAAGCCAAAAAAGGTATTCTTTATTTCTGATACAGTGTTTTGGATTTCTAGCATTTCCTTTTGGTTCTTTATTAGCATTTCCATCTCTCTACTTATATTGCCCATCATTTCTGCATGCTGTCTGATTTATTCATTAGAGCCCTTAGCATTTTAATCATAGTTGCTTTAAATTCTTGATCTGATCATTCCAATATCTCTGACATTTCTGAGTCTGGTTCTGATGTTTGCCCTGTCTTTTCTACCTGTGGTTTTGCTGTTTACTATGTCTGATAATTTTTTTTTATAATAAGTCTTATATACTTGGTAAAAGGAACTGCTGTAAGGAGGTCCTCAGTAATGTGGTGTTGACGTATGGGGAGAGAAAAAGCATTTTATCCTCCTATGATTTTAATCTTTTAGTAAGCTTATAACTTTGGACTATGAACTTGTGCTTTTCAGTTGCACCCTCTCACCTCCCTGCCTTAGGTGGGACAGATTAGCTAGACTGGGATAGAGTGGAGGAATCAAATGGGTTTGGAAGTGCTTGTGTAGCTAACCCTTTTATCTTAGTCTTTTGCTCTGAGTAAGAGAATTTTGTTTTGATCCTTCATAGTATGCCATCTACCTGACAAAACCTGTGCCCTACACACTGTTTTGGGAATTACAGCTCTGGGCACCTTCTCCTTGTGTTATTTTTATCCCTGCCAGAGTTCTTCGTTATATACATTAACCTTCAAGGTCTTAATGTTAATTTAATAAAAAATGAGAGGGAAGGAAGTATAGATGTTAAAAACTGCCATCTTAAAATTAAAAGATACTTTATTTTGTAATAAACTTAACCCCTCTTCTTTTTCTTTTATCTTATGGACATATCATGCTCAATATGTTTTCTTAAAGAAAAGAGCCATTTATCTACCTATATTTCTACCCTTAACCAAAATGGAATTGTGAGGAGTTTTAAAATCATGACGCTTTGTAACGTTCTCCAAATTAAATTCTTAGACAGATGTTCATCTCCCACATTAGTCTGTTGTCTCAACCTTTGGAAAATACAGAAGTTTATGACCTTAATGTTCAGGACAAATCCCAGTGATATATCTCTCCCTTTTCTTTCCTCATTACATAGCTAGAACAAGTAAGATATATTGATCGATTGATTATGAAGCCTGACATACTCTAACTTCACTGTTAATAATGTTTTTTCTTGACCAGTGATCTGATCATCTCAAGAACGGAGAAATAAAAAGTGGTACTTCTACAGGAAACTATTGGTTGTCCCTGGGGGTAGTGGATAAACAGACTCATTTGGCGAAAGAAGGATAACTTCCCCTTGATCAAGAGGAATCAGAGAGTTAATATATGATGCTTGTTTTCTGTCTCCTGAGAAATGATAATGAAATTTACAGACATATTCTTTTTGATAGATAACCCAGATTGAGAGGAACGTGTGCTGTCATGCATCTTCATAAATTACAATCAACCTGGAGCACAGAAAAGTTCCAAATGTGAATCAAAATTTCTGTCAACATGTCAAATAATCAGTATGTCTTTGTCTTATTACTAATATAGTTTTAAAAAATATCTTTAACCTACATAACCTACAACATTAACGGTAAACTTATTTCATACTTGTTTTCTTCAAGCAAAAATAATGTTTTCCATATCATCAGAGGGAGAGAGGAACTAGGGAAAAAATAAACAATAAACATGCCATTAATTGTATTATTTATTCAGACAAGTGGTATTATTAGTATGAAGATCACCAGTATTGCATCAGCTTCCAAAGTCCTTTTGTTCAGTGTCAATCTCCGACTTTGAGTCATATAGAAGAAACACCCCAAGCCTTAAGGCGTCAGTGTCTGATAGACAAGTCCGATAAACATACAATAAAAGATAAACAAAAGACAAATTTCAAAGACATAAAAATATATCAAAGATAACCAAAAGGATTGAGACCTCTAGAGTCAATTTTATGAGAATTATATATTTAGATTGGGTTGTTAACAGGGGAATTAACTGCTTCTCTTCACTTAGATATATCTATGTCTAATGAATCATTCAGGCAATATTTATTCGGTACCTACTATCTTACTAGTATCAGTGGTGCAGACAGCATTAAGATATAAGATAAATCAGGCATAGGTTCCTCCTTTTAGTAGTTTAAATGTAAGAGAACAAAGGCTGTACATAATATAAAGTAGAAAGTAGGAGTGCTATTGAAAGACTTCCTGAATATATATTCTTCTCAAGGCACATGGGTCATTCTCAAAGATAGACCACATGTTAGAACACAAAACAAGTCTCTACAAGTTCAGGAAGATTGAAATCATACCACACATCTACTCAGATCACAGTGGAATGAAATTAAAAATCAACTACAGTAAAAACACATGGAAAAAATTCAAACACATGGAGGCTAAATAGCATGCTGTTAAATAATGAATGGGTTACCAATGAGATCAAGAAAGAAATAAAAAACTTCCTGGAAAAAAATAAAAATGAACAAAAACCCTAAATCTCTGTGACACAGCAAAAGCAGTCCTAAGAGGGAAGTTTATAGCACTACAAGCTTACATCACAAAACAAGAAAAATTGCTAATAAACTATGTAACCCTACAACTTAAAGAATTAGAAGGAAAACAACAAGAAAATTCCAAAGTAAGGAAGGAAATAATGAAGATCAATGCAGAAATAAATGACTTTGAGACAAACACACACACACACACACACACACACACACACAAATCAATAAAACCCAGAGCTGTTTCTTTGAAATATAAACAAGATTTATGAATGGTTAGTCAGACACATTAAGAAACAAAAAGAGAAGAAACAAATGACACCACAGAAATATAAATGACTGTAAGAAAATACTATGAACAACTATATGCCAACAAGCTGGTCAATATGGATGAAATGGACAAATTCAAATACAATCTCCCAAAACTGAATCAGGAAGAATCAGAAAACCTGAATAGGCTAATAACAGCAGATGAAATAGAAGCAATAAACAAAAAGTTCCCAGCAAACAAAAGCCCTGGTCCAGATGGCTTCACAGGGGAGTTTTACCAAACATTCAAAGAAGAACGAACACCTGTCCTCCTCAAACTATTCAAAAAAATCAAAGAGGAATGAACACTTCCAAGATCTTTTTATGAGGTCAGTATTATCCTAATTCTAAAACCAGATAAAGACACTACAAAGAAAGAGAATTACAGGCCAATATCCCTGATGAATATAGATGCTGAAATCCTCAACAAAAACTTAGCAAATCGGATTCAGGATTTATTCTGGGGATGCAATATTAGTATAATACCCACAAATCAATAAATGTGATACATCACATAAACAAATTAAAAGAAAAAATCACGTGATCATATCAATAGATGCAGAAAAAGTATTCGACAAAATCCAATACCCATATTTGATAAAAACTCTCAGCAAAATGGGAATAGAGGGATCATACTTGAATATAATAAAGGTCATATATGACACACCTAAAGCCAACATCTTACTGAATGGGCAAAAACTGAAACCATTTCCCCTAAGAACAGGAACAAGACAGGGATATCCTCTTTCACTACTCTTATTCAACATAGTCCTGGAAGTTCTAGCCACAGGAATGAGACAACAAAAAGAAATAAAAGGCATACAAATTGGAAAGGAGGAAGTAAAAAAAAAGACTTTTTGAAAACACCTGACCACTCCATGTATTGTTGTGCTGTGTTGTTCTACATCATCAACTCAATAAGAGGTTTAGCCCTCTTTGTGTTTTCCACATCAGATACACAACGAAAACAAAAAGTACTTACAAAGACTTTGCAGATAGTTTGAGGATTTGGTGGAGAGAATAGAATATGTCACATAATTAAATAGAACTTTACATTTTATATTAAAATTCCTTTTACTAAAATGTACTTGCCCCTTCATCCATTTTGATACTCATCCAGCCCTTGTATGCAAGTACCATTTTCATCAAGAAGTGGTGTGTTGGCCCAGACAACGTGGTTCAGTGGTTGAGCATCAGATCTATGAACCAGGAGGAAGCGGTTCAATTACTGGTCAGGGCACATGCCTGGGTTGTGGGCTCAGTCCCCAGTGAAACCTGCAGGAGGCAGCCGATCAATGATTCTCCCTTATCATTGATGTTTTTATCTCTCTTCCTCTCCCTTCCTCTCTGAAATCGATATAATTTATTTTAAAAAAAAACAGAAGTGCTGTGTTTTAAGATTATATTCTCTATTCTGTGTCAACTGCCTGCACATGAGTATAATCCGTGTATCTCTACTAAGAAATAAAAGTGTTTATTTGAGGCAAATAAGGAGATTTCAAGTCATTCATTACTTTGTATAGGAACCACAAATGTTCATAGTAGACTATTTATGAGGCATGGGACATATAGAGAGAGCATTGCTTTTCCATGGGGATCCAATTACTTCTATATGGTCCCTTTTTGGAGAACTGGTGACCTAACAACATTTATACATGGAATGAAAATTGGTCATATGAAAAATGGCCATGTGAAAAGGCTTAGAATCTCAGCATGTGAGATTCTAAAAGGATCGTAGAGATCCTGAGCTTAATCCCCAATGTTACAGTTGAGAAACTGAGACATAGAAAGGTCTACCTAAGGACATCTGGCTATCTTAATACTTCAAGCAATTTATAACCTTCTCTTATAGTTCCTAAGATTTACATGCCATAAAGTGGTGGTGTGCAGTCATAATATAGGGATTGTAGGACAAGATTTCACCTTTGAGAATTGTTTTTAAGACCCTTAGAATTTATGTGATTTTCCATCTATCCACACTGATCATTTCTAATGCTTTATAGTACAAGTTAATGCATAACCCAGATCCAAATAGTTTCCATAGGAGAACAAATATCAGTTCACAATACAATATAGAATTTGATTTTAATTTAAAAAATCAAAATGAAAACCTTGCTCAGAATTAAAATATTTTCCTCTCTAAATTCCTTAGCTCTTACCTGTGTCTTTAATAATGCTGTTATATCTTTACTACTTATATAATTATTTACATATTATATTTCTACTAATAGATTATAAGATTTCTGAAAGCAGAGACTGCCATATTGACACCTCCATCATGGTTTACCTCAGTGCTTTCTTGTAAATGTTTGCTCCATAAATGTTTGATGTCTTAATGAATAAATGAAAGGAACTTCTACCTGCTAAATTTAAACTTACTATCTGCTATCTCCCTTTTTTAAAAAGGTATATGGTAATAAAGGAAAATGAAGCAAAGACCTACACTGTAAGTGAATGAGTAGCTTTTCTGGCTGTTTGAAGTCAACCTTTTATCACAGTGAAATAGCTAATCATAAATGGGACTGCTTTTTCTACTCATAGCTACCAAGTATTTTATTCTTTCCACTGGTCAACTAGCTTTACTTTTATGATGCTTTTTTATTTCAAAGCACTTAACACATAATGACTTACTAGGAGGTTTTCTGGTCTTTTTCTTACTATCTGATACTGTTTCCTTTTTTAGACTTCACTTATAATATGGGTTCATTTTAGCAGAGTAAGACAGTGAGTTTGTGATAAAGATGATTGTAGGGCTTGGTATTGCAGATAAGGCTGGTAACATCAAGCTCATTTCATGAAGATCCTCAGGGTATAGTCAAGCATGGATGTTCTTTATTCCATGTTAAGTTTTTGCTTACTTTCATTTTTAATGGAAAAAAGTTAAGGCCCTTTAGGTCAAACCCATTTACAATCAATAGTACAAAAAAATCATTAAAAAAATAAAACAATCCATTATTGATGCAGCTGGATGATGGCATCATCCTTTGTTAACATTTATAAGTACCAACAGTTAATAATAAATCTATAGAGTGAGGAACATAAATTATTTAAAAAATGAATAATTAATTTGCTATAAGATCATTCATTAAACTTAAAAGTAATTCACCAATATGGAAATGACCAGGTAGAAGCAATGCTATTATTCATTCTTGATAAATTACCATTTGACTGAGGAATAGAAAAGATCCAGAAAAAAATGACAGAAAAGCCATTTATCTCAATTCTTTCATTTGAAAATTGAGATTACAAACATATTACAAACAGGTGGCTGAAGCTTTATTTCTGCTGTTAGCCATACTACCAGTCTTTCTGGGTGAGATTTTGCTCAGAATCAGAATAGAAGGGTTGCAGCATAAGTAGGTTAGACGTTTATGTGTATAGAAATGACTAAAGAACAGAGTGAAATGATATTCATACCCATACACTGTTGAGAGTGATGTAGGTAACATTCACTGTCTAAATTGGTTTCCCATTTTGGGGGAATCTGAAGATTTTTTTTTTAAAGGAAGACTATATTTCCCACTAAGAAAGCCCAAAGTGAATATAAGTGGGTTGAATAGATGTATACTTTTCCTGGCTCCTGACAACTAATATAGGAACACTTGACCTGAGTCCAACCACTCCCCAGCGCTCTGAAGTTTGAGGAAGTGACATGAGGTGCAGGGTTGGATAGAGATTTTTTCTGATGCTGTGTTGGAACTGAGAATTTAGTGGTAGAGTTTTCAGAGGTTGGAATCAGCATCCTTTTTGTAGCAACATCTGGGCTGTGCTCTGCCCTCCATTCTTCCTCAATCCCTGATTAAATTAGTCAGAGTCCAGCTGATTTATATGTACTACATTTTTCTCATCAATAAAATGGAGATTAACAAGTATACCTATCTTATATGATTGTTTTGAGGATTAAATGACATAATGTGAAAAGTGATTGAGCCCTGGCTCAGAATAAGCACTCACTAAATGTAGGCTACTATAATTATCATCAATATATCAACATAGTTGATATCAATTAGATTCTGCCAGAACATATTCTGCCTTGGATGGATTAGTTATTTACCTGCTTAGTGCAGTGGACTAGACCAAATGACCCTTTATGGCTTCCTTCATTGATTTCCTAAAGGCTGTTTGTTCCCCTGTGGCAACAGTAGCTTTTGGATTCTTGTACAGGATGAGGATGTGGTTCTCCAATTAGCATTGCATGTTCAATACATAAGAAGATGTCATTAGAAATGTAGTAAATACAGATCACAGAGTAATTTTAGAAATACAAAATCAATGTTTTAGGTCAAAGTTGCGGAAATTTTATGGTGCGTTTGTAATTATATTTCAGCGGGCTTGAAACAAACAGCCTCTTTGTGGCTGCTTAGGGTGGCTTGGCCAAGGTCCCACATTTTCTGAGGTAGGAGACAGAGTCTGGGAAATGGCTGAGGACTCCTGCTTTCTTAGGTCATGAAGCCACAGGTTCATATAAGACCAATATTTCCCGCTGTTGGGGAGGAAGTTAGATTGTATTTCTTTACAAGAGTCACTCTGTCTACTGGTAACTCTCCTGAGTCTATCCAACATTATATCTGCATCATATTCCTCAGTGCAAAATGCCTATACCAGTTGAGCTCTTGTAGAAAATTAGTGTTTTTCAACTGAAGTGCTTTGCATGTTTCAATTAATCCTGTATACCTATGACTAGGAAGATTATTACTGTTTACAAGTGGAAAAAACTAGGCATACAAATATTACATAATTCCTCCATGTGAGATCATTTTAGCATGAAGCTCAGAATGAAGTATTGGTTTCCTGACACTCAGCTTGAAGTGTAAGTATATGTTTGGTCTTTGATGAAAATAGATCATTTTTCTAAAACCATATATGCTAACTTTTGATGGAAACAGATACTTTTTCTGAAGTTTTGATTTCTCAAGGTCTCATTTTAACTGATGAAATGGTGGCATTCTGTTAACTTGAAAACATACTCTTTTAACCAAACTCACTTAACTTTATCATCCATATTCTTCCCTTTCCACCAAGCTTCCTTCTTTCATTCTTCCTTTCACTCACTCAGTTATCTCACAGTTTTTGCATGCTTGTATTTCCACTAGGTGTCATGCACTCTGCTAGTTTCTGAAAGTGTCAAGATAAATAAGGCATTGTTCTCACCTAAAAATGTCTCACTTAATGTGGAAGATGGACAATTAATAGAAAATTATAATTTAGAAATAAATTATTTTATGCCTATTCCAGTGGTTCCCAAACTTATTTGGCCTACCACCCCCTTTCCAGAAAAAATATTACTCAGCGCCCCCTGGAAATTAATTTTTTTAAAATTTTAATAGCAATTAAACAGAAAGATATATGTATTAATGTTTCTACCTTTTTCGTAAAATATAGTAAAGAAAGGTGTAAATTAGAAACATTGAAGTTTGAAATTATGAAACTATTTATTGAACTCAGAATAGAAAGGTAATACAAAAAAAGTTAAAACAAATGCACCTGTGGCCATCACCGCCCCCCTGGATCGCTGCAGCGCCCACCAGGGGGCGGTAGCGCCCACTTTGGGAATCACTGGCCTATTCCATCAATTACTAGACTATATGCACCAAGAGAGCAGAGACCATCTGGTTTCTAGCACAATGTCTAGTATATGGTAAGCATTTAATAAATATTTGTAGAATTAATGAAATAAGCAAACAAGGGGAGGGGCAGCTCATCAGAATGAGTAGTCAATTTTATCTATCTCCCACAAAAATTACCAGAGGATCCCATTGCACATTGTATTCTCTAATTCACAGATCACATTGCACACTAATAGATACATATATTCAGTGCCTTGATTCCTTGTCTGATTTTTATATGCCAGTAAGAAATGTGGGTAGGTTACACAGACTAGACACAGACCCAAAAATATATGTTTTGTTTTTTAGGTTCATGGTAATTTTCTATTTGTGACAATCCTGGATCTTACATCACATGAGAAATAAATTGGAAGTATTTGTCCTTGCCTTGGCTGGTCTCGCCTAGTACTCAAGTAGTGTATATCACTGCTATTCATTATGTTGGCTATTCTACATCCCTGTAGGTGAAGGATGATTTTCAGTGATGAATGTTTTAATTATTTGTCCAGTCTAATATTATATCTCTGCAGATTACACCCTTTCTCAGTCTATTTCCCACTGTCAGCAAATTCTTCCTGATATTTATAGATGGAAAATTTCTCTCCTCCTACTTTATCCTGACTTTTTGTGACATCATAGTTCTATAACTATTTTTATGTTGCTCTTATAAAAATATATACTAAATATAAAAATAACTCAATATAATTATATAAAAATCTACAGACTCACCACTGTTAATTTATCTAACCCTTTGACCTTATAGTATTATTGAGTCAAATTACTTTGTTATCACATATAGACAGGTCAAAACTCATTTAAGATGCTAGAAAATTGCATAAATTGCAAAATCACCTTAATATCCGACATATTGGCTTTTACATATTTTTCTTGATATGCTTAAATTAGAAAACAGATATTTTAGATGGTTTCTCCCTGAATAAATGAAATACATACATAAATCCTCGCTTAGGTTTTTTAACTACTTATATTTTTCAGCCATTTCCATCTTCTGTTTATTCTTTTACATATGCATTTATTCATATATTCATTCAACAAATACTAATCACTGGTAAGACATAATGCTAATAATTCATGTTAAAAATAAAATAAACACAACAAATTATGAAGATTGCATCAGTTACCAAAAGAAATATTCACTTTTTTATCAATATTAAATTAACATTTAAATTATCTTTGCATGTTTGAATTTATATTCACGTGGAAAATTTCACATTTTTGTCTATAAACATTTAACATGAGTAATCAATAATTAACTTTTCCTTCTAATTCCTTCCTAAAAACATATCTTATCAATGTTGATGAAAAATACTAAGGTAAATCAAGGTTTTGAGCTCATTGTTCATCCGTTGTTTATAGGAGAATATTAGTCTAACTTTACCACAATGGCAACTTCATCCTTTCCATTCACAAACTTTGCACGTTGCTTTGTACTACTTTACGGGCATTGCATCTTAAATTTTACCTCTCATTGAGATCTATTGCCTTAGTTCAGGCTATGGGTTTCTGATTATGTTAAGATAGGCTAGGGTACTATGATGAAAAATTAAATATGGACCACCAGTGATTTAACACAATAAAGGTTTATTTATTGTTTACACCATGTGTTTTATATGGGCTAATTTGGAGGAGGGGGTGAGTTCTGTTCCACAGATCATTCAGGGACTCAGGTTGGCACTGCTGGTCACTGAAGCAAGGGAAGACAGGAATTAGAAATGATTGAGTCCTTTTACCATCTCAACCTGAATTAATCACATGACCCAAGACTATGAGTTTGTTTCTTTCTTAGTGTATTCTCTATGTTCACATCCAAGTCTATATATCCAGTCTTTACCATTTTTTAAAAACTATGTTCAGTTATCTACTTCCAACTCCCTCTGCACCTTTTTATTTGGATATCTTTCAGTTTTCTTGAACTTGGCTTCATAACCCTTCTTCCCTGCATTTCTAACCTGTCCCCAAATGCTCCCACCAATTCAAAATCCTGGAGTTGCTTTAAATCTATTTTTCTACATATTCCTCATAGACTTAAGTCCCACTAGTGTCTGCCCTGGCATGACTGCTTCTCCATCTTCACTCTTCAATCCCAATGCTGTGGTCCAGTCTGATCTTCTCCACTGTTTCCTTTGCTTAAGCTACTGAGACAGCTCTTAATGGCCTCCAATCAAATCCATAAAACTACCAGAGCAATCACTGTTAACATTTTGCTTACATTCACAAAAACCTCTTTGTCTTAACTCATATTGGAATCTCTGCCCTTTTTTCAAGATTCTCCATAAATTGTTCAATACCTTAATCTCTAATTTTTTCAAGTTGGTCAATTTTCTATTTTACAAGCACACTTGTCTCTTTTTACCTTGGGCTTCCTCGTCTCACTTCCAGTTGCTCAAATCCAAATTCATTCCTCCAGACCCAGCCTAGCAATGGTCTTGCAGCCTTCTCTGCCCTCTATTCAGTCCATGAGTACTCTTCTGCTCTGAGCTCCTCAGGCTCTTGATTAGCATAGGGTTAGCATCAAATTGCATGTTATCTGAATTCACTCATTCATTAATTGACCAGCTCTCTGTGAGAAAATACGCACATTGCTGCATGTGCAGGGGTAAACATAACAAAAAATGTTTCAGCTCTCACAGAGATTACTATCTAATTGGGCAGGCAGATATTAAACAAATGATCACTCCAAACGAATACATGATTGTAAATGATGAATAGAGCCATCAGGGGAAGGTAGAGGGTGCTCTCAGAGAGAATTACTGGGAGAGCTAATTTGGAGATGCAGCAGAATATAGTGCTAAGTACCCAGACCCTGGACAGAGTGCTGTCATTCAAATCCTGCCTCCCCACCTGGAAGCTGTGAGATCTTGTGCAGCATGTTTATCCTGTGCAGGACTCAGTTTCCTTAGCTATGTCATGGGGACTATAATCATACCTGCCCGGGCAGACTGTGTGCTTTAGCTAGCACAATGTTCATTTCCAATTCCATCTCTCTTACTTATTTCCACTCTGGTTATGAGAAAATATAATTACTATCGCCAAGCCTTCCTGGTAGTGGGGACAGGGAGTGATGTGACCCATTCTGGCCCTGGATGAAAGTACTGGGGAATGTCTAAAAAAAGAATTTTCTCTTCTGATATGGATTGATGGTATAAATGTACTGGTTTTCTATGAGGCTCGGTGTGTAACGGCTAAGGCCATGCCCTGCGGTTTGTCACTTGCCAATGGATATTACAGAAAAAATCTATTCATCGCAGTGTGGAAATGCCTGACATACCCATCATGAAGGACAGTGGAATGGACCTGTGTTCTGTCTGCCTAAAGAGCTGTCTCTGTCCAGTGTAGTGTTCCCCAAGCTCAGTGCCAAGTGAGGTGGTGCAGCGCTTGCTCCTCGGCTGAGCTGCTGAGCCCACACAGAGCCCAGAGGGAAGTGCCAGTGTTTGAGCATCGCTCTCTGACATTTCCTTTATATGCCTGTATGGAAAATCGGGAAAAGTATTCAAATAGTTCAAAGGCATTATCATCATTAATGTCTTTGGGAGGACACATGAGACATCTTTTGTGGCAATCCCTCTGTTGGCACGATAGTAGCTGAATACTTCCAACTCAAATGTGGCATCGGGCCATGACATAAATTGCAGACATTAAAGAAGCTCCTGCCCTAGGTAAAAGGGGTTCAGGCCTTTGTGTGCTCTCTTCGGCACCCCTTCTCTCTTGTCATCCACCCTTTAGCTCACAGGGACCTCTGGCTGCCCAGACCGCTCCACAGCCCAGGTCTGCCCAGTGCCCTCAAACTGACTTTGTGCACAAGGTCCATCCAAATAGGCTTGTCTGTTTTCAATGCATCTCAACACTTTGTTCTTGACTACAGTTAACTGGTTAAACTAAATTACTCTCAGGTGTTAATGGGGTTATTACTAAAAGCATCACAGATCCCAATAATTTATTTGTAAGTTAATAGGAATCCTAAGGAAAAATTGAAAAGCATCAAATTTAGGTAAAAATAATATTCATTGAACACCTATTATGAGTTAGCCACAGTGCAAGGAGACTTTACATATATCTATGTCATTTTTCCAACCTCACGATATGGGTGTTATTATTCGTTAAGTACAATGAGGAAGTAGTAAAGTTATAAATATTCCTATAGATACTTAGTGATGAAGTTGAGATTCAAACTTAGTTCCTTTAACTCCCAGTCTGGTGATATTTCTGTGTTGAGGGTAGAGTATAGTTCAGATCATAAGTCTGGTTTAATATTGGCTTTGCTGCTAATTAGCTATGTGACCTTGGGCATGTTACATAATATGTCTTTGCTCCAGTTTCCTCAAGTGTAAAATGAAGATAATAACAACCACCACAACAACAATAATAGCTACCCCATAGGATGATTATATGAGATCAAATGAGTTAGTATTTGCCAAAGCTCACATTAGTACCTAGGCCCTAGTGAATGATGATCAAAGTGTTAACAATTTCACTGGACCATGGGCTGTTAGTGCCGGGGCATTTCTGAATCTCCAAAACAGCATCACACAGAAAACTGTCTCCTCGATAATGTTAATGTACTAATCTTTATGAGATCCAAGACAGTGTTGTCAAAGGAAATTGTAAACCATTCTTCCAGGTAGACCCATTAAAGTAGAATAGACAACTCGGTATATATGGGATATTTTAGATGCACTGTTCTGTTGAGGCCAGGATATAAAAGTATCACTTTAAATAACCTTTAAGCACTGCATCTATGACTCTAGCTGGCCAAATATCAGCTTGTTTTCTATAAGTTGTCCAGGAACTTCTAATGCAATTTAAGTGTCTTTTTATGAGGCAACCACCTTGGCCTATTAAATTCACATTTACATCCATGAAAAGTTTTCCAAACACACTCTATATGACTAAATTATAGGTACATTGATCTTCCATACATAACTTTTATGGCATAGACAACTTAGAGTATAATTATCTTGTCCTGATGTGCTTTGTGTGCAGTGATATAGAGGGTCACAAATGGAGCTGGGAAGGGTTGCAACGTAATGCCAAGCATGCAGTAGTGCCCACTGTATTCAGTGCTATTTGAGCTAGGACCCCCAAAGCTAGCATTCTTCACTAAATCAACCTCTGTTACTAGCCTAAAAGGTCTCATCTCATCCACTGAAAGTGTATCTGCACACAGACTGGCCATGAAGATATCGCTGAGGCCAAGCAGCATTACTTGGAGGAAATCCATGGTCTGCATCCATAAATTCGTCATCAATCTGCAAATTTGGGTTCAATTCAACACAACAAACACTTATTGAAGGGCTTTGCCTGGAAATTGTAGTTGTATTAAAAGGGTTGTATAAATAAGGATTCCATAAATCTTTCTAATTAGAAGTGCCAGGAGCAATGAAATAAGGATAAACGGGCACATGGGACATTGTCACACCCAATCAGAAAATACTAGCTAGCTCCATGGCTGAGCAATCTTAATCAGACAACGCAGTAACCTACTATTTAAGGAAAAATTTAAGCATTTTACATATATTGTCTCACTTAATATTTGCCTAACACAGTGAATTAGTATTTCCATGTCTCTTAGATGAAGAAATATTTAGAGGGTTAAGAAACTACCAAATGGTCACAGAGATAATAAACTACCGAGCCAGGATTCAACTTCTCCCAGGCTGATTCCAAAACAAAGTTTAAAACTCTCTATGCTATTGAACTTTTATAAGACTTAAGTTTATGCTTTTGTACTATGGCAGAGACAATTAAATCATTGCATTGTTACATTCTGTCTCCTTATTGTTACTATGACAATCAGAAGTAGTTATCACTAACTTTATTTTCCAAATTAGTAGACTGAAACTTAGAGAAGTACAGTAGGTTCCCTAAACAAAAAAAAGTTTATTAAAGGCAGAAGCAAGTGTTTTATTCCAATTCTAAGTCCAAAAATCATGCTGTTTGAAGGAAAAGAAAGTCACTATTAAATTTATGAAATAGTCAAAGTTTGTGTTTGTTATCTCTCTCTCTTTTTTTTCTTAAAAGGTCCTTCATCACCAGCTAACCAGAGCTCTCATTAAGGAACCTGATCCAATAACTATTTTATTCCATAGAGTTTGATATAATTAATGAATATGAAAAGTAATGCTTTACAACAGGAATATATAACTGATGCTAAGATTTCAGCCACTCAAAGTTAATTTGAACAGGAGAGTCTCTTTGCTTCACCTCAAAATATGTATGGAAACTCCCTGCCCAATTTTCAGCCTTGGCTATGGTAATCCCCCTATAAGTAGGCACCCTGTTTGTTTATAGACCCAGCTAACCCCAACCTCTAAGCCTTCCACTCTGGTTGCTTGTCAACTCTCACCTTGTGCTGAGTTCTTATCACCAAATGTCTGCCTCATCCCCCTCCACCCTCTGCCTCCCACAGGTACAGACACTCTCAAACACACACACACACACACACACACACACACACACACACACACTAACACACACACACACACACACACACACACACAACTTACTTTGCTTAAATTAGTGTTATGGCGTCCTGCCAATTATTCAGTGCCAATCATCTAGACCTTGAACCTTCCTTGCTCTGGAATGTTCTACACTTCTATCAATGAATAAAGTGCTGAGAAGTATCTGAATCTTGCTCCTAGTGCAGCGGTTCTCAACCTGTGGGTCGTGACCCCTTTGGGAGTCGAATGACCCTTTCACAGGGGTCGCCTAAATACATCCTGAATATCAGATATTTACATTATGATTCATAACAGTAGCAAAATTACAGTTATGAATTAGCAATTAAAATAATTTTATGGTTGGGGGTCACCACAACATGAGGAACTGTATTAAAGGGTCGTAGCATTAGGAAGGTCAGTTCTCTATGCTGTGTAATGAATTACTGCAAACTTAGCAGCTTAAGACAATACACATGTATTATTATCTCAGACTTTCGGTAGGTCAGAAGTCTAGGCACAGCTTAGTTGTGCTTTTTACTTCAGTGTCTTACCAGGTTGCAATCTAGGTGCTGGTCAGGCTGGTGTTCTCATCAGAAGCTGAACTTGGAAAATATCTACTTTCAGTTCTCCAAGGTTGTTGGGAGAATTCGTCTGGTGGGCTGAGATCACAGTTTTCTTATTGGCTGTCTCGGCTGGGAGCGATTCTCAATTCTTAAAGGTCATTGCCAGTTCTTTGTCACATGACCCTCCCTAGACACTCTCTCAACATGACAGCTGGCTTCAAAGCCAGCAAAGAGGGAGTCTCCTGCTCCAGTCTAGTTAGACAGTCTTATATAATGTAACATAATCATGGGAATGATATTTTATCACCTTTGCCATATTCGGTTGTTTGAACCAAGGCACAGGTTCTGCCAGGACTCAGGGGGAGAGAATGATACAAGGGCATGACTCATTGGAGAAAGTTAATTACAGTGTGCTGGCCCCATCTGGTAACAGTTTTCTTCAACACCAAGGCCACTCATGTGCATTTCTGGGACCTGTTACTCTGAGATCTTGATTTTTCATCTCTGCCCAGTTGATGGCTAGGTTGAACTGAAGTACAGGCCTTTTAGGACACTGGATGGGGCAATGACTAATGTGAGCTAAGTATCACTGATTCAATCAGAAATATGATGCCAGTAAACTGAAATTGTCATATGTGACTTTTATATAACAAGTGAAATGTAATTGGAACACAGCCTCCTAATGAAAAATTTTGAAAGCTTTTCATCTGTGCAGACCTTTGCAAAATAATTTTTGAATACACAAGTAGGAGTCACAAGTGGTGGTTCTACCCGCCCTGAGATAGTAATTTTGGTTTTAAATGTGTTGAATTTTCCTGTGGGATATTTTGTTAATTAACATCAGGGAGCCTTTTACCTGGGACCTGGTATCAAGTGAAATTCTGAAACCAAACTATGCTTGACTTGCTACAATGTGTCATGAATAAGTGATTTATTTATTATTTGTTTTAAGCTATTTTATAGATCTTTCAAATATTTGTCTATTGAACAGCATTATATTCTAGGGCAATTCCTAATAAAATGTTACTGTACTTAGGTGCATGTAATGATTTATTTATTTGGAAGATTAAATATTTTTGTTAGTAGAAAATTAGTTTATTTCTGCCCTCTAAGCAGATATTTAATAGAGATTTAAAGGTACCACACTTTCAAGGGGCACCAAGAACTTACTCTGCCTAGGATGTTCATAAGTCTCCATAGGGCCATGGCTGTCAGAAACTACTCCCCCTGCTTGTCTAAGTTGCCACCTACAGATGGTCATGTCCCCTTGGTCTTCTGAGTGTCTGCTTCTCTGTCCCCTTAGCTTACATCAATCCACTTGCAGGTTTAGTTCCTGGGGCCTGTCCTCTCTCAAATCCATGGTCTTATTCCATACTGAGCTGTATTTGGAGGGATGATGGAGTTGGGCAAGTGAACTCTGAATGACATTTTATAGTAAATTACAATGTATATGCAGGGTAACATAATTCATCTCCCTCCATTCTCAGGATAATTCTGGTGGGGGGGGGTGCATTTCAACTTTGCATATGACGGACTTTACTGAGAATGGGAGGAGGGAGATAAGGTGGTTTGTAATTCGTTCTTGTGTTTCTCATTGGAGCAGCAGAGATGCCTTGAACTGACCACCCTGTGGTTTAACTTTTCTATGATGTTAACTTGGCCTAAGACCTTCACAATATCAATAAGTCTTAACTCGCTACAGGTTGAGGGATAGAGACTGGAACAAACAACATCTTGATCCCACCTAATAACAAAGAAATACATCTCTGTCTAACTTAGCAAGATTGGTGACCAATGCAATTGGTTTTTTATTTTCACATGGCATAAATTGTAAGAGGAATTATCTTTTTATTATTATTCCGAGTGAATAAAAAGTCGGAAGTGCCAACTCCAGAATCTCTTACATTCTGCTGCCTATTGGAGATTGGAAATGCAACTAAAACTGATAAAGAATAGAGGTAGACTTCAAATAGCAACAATATAGATCAGTTAAGCAAGTTATTAGAAGAGAGGAAGCCAGATAAATTCAACTTGCCCAGATCTGTCAGAAGTACCTTTTCCTGCTAGATATTACAGAATGTGATTCACACAGAATGAATGAATTAGTATGTTCAAACCTAGAAATTCTTTCTTCTCTCTCTCTCTCTCATCATTTGCATATTAAGATTTTATATAATTCAAAAGCATATTCATTATCAGAATGAAGATGCAAGTTCACTAAAACTTGAGAATCGATTATTTACTTTCTTCAGCAATATTCATATTCAAATTTCATTTTCTATGTGTTCTGTGGTAGGTGCTGCTAGGTATACAAACATGAATAAGAAACTGTTCTGGCCCTCATGGTGTTTAATTCAATTTAACCAAAAAGGAATAGTTAGTATAATGGACAAAAATTTTGGTTCAAAGCAGTCTCCACATTCAATTTGTAAGTGATCATTCAAAACACACAACATAACAATGTCTGTACCAGATAAAGCTAACCATGTAAATTCTGTGGCTTCATTAATGACTACTCCCCTTTCCATAAAAATCTTTCCTGTACTAACTTCTCCTGATTCCCCTTTGCATTTCAGTTGCTCTTTCTCACATTCCCAATCCCTTCTTCCTTTGTTTACCAATTAATGTTGGTGTTTCCTTGGTTCACACTTAGTCGCTCTGTCTTTTCAATTCCACGCACCCCAGGAAACTTTTCAATGCTCACTGCATCCAGTGCTACCTGGATGCTGATGACTGCAAATCAACATCTCCATTCAGGCTTCTTTCCTTAGCTCTCTACATTTTTTTTTTTTGCTCCCTGCTATTAATTAACAAGATATCCCACAGGAAAATTCAACACATTTAAAACCAAAATTATTATCTTTCTCCCAGGCTTGCTTTTACTCTTATGTGTATACCAAAAATCTGGACATAATTACAACTGTCTCTTTTTCTGCCAATACCTAATCTCTCCTACCCATCTGGTCACTGGATATTATGGGTTCTCCTAATGTAACATCTCTCAATCTGTCAACCCGTCTCCAATCCCAGACTACTACGCTATTTCAGGTCTTTATCGTCTCTCTTCTGGACTATTTTAAGGATTTCCTCATTGATCTTTCTCCCTGTGGTTTCTCCAAGTCTGTCTTCCAAATTGTTGGTAGTTAGGTTTAAAAAAAATTAAAACCATATTATTTTACTTCTATGCTTCAAATTCACTGGCTACAAAATGAATCATTATCATTCATGCATGCTGTCCAAGTCCCTCCATGATTTGGTCTTTGTCTCCTCACCCAACTCATCTTTCATTTTCTCCTAAGTTCCAACTCTACTTCCACCATAGGACCCTGGGCACACCTTGCTACTTCAGGTTGTCATGCTTTCCCATTTACTTCCTCAACCTCCAAGACTTTCTCATAATGCTTTCCCTCTATCATCTGTCTTTTGTATCTCTATTGATTCTTTAAGACCTAGATCAAACATCATCTCTTCTGTTAAATATTCACATCTGTTTTCTCCCCATTCTTCCCAAGGGACTTTATAATTTATTCTCTTGTGCCAAAATAATGTCTTATTTGTTCTACTTTGTTAATTTTTAATACAATATTTTATTTACACAAGTATCTTCTTTAATCTCAATTTCTTGAGATAATAAACCAAATATTGGTAATTTCTAATTTCAGGACCAATTGCAGGTCTGTGTGAGTTAGAGTAATTGAATAAATTAAAGTAGAAGAAGGTTGTGGAAATATTTTATCAAAATATAATATTTATATCATCATTTATTATTTGGGGAAAAGGATATATTCCAGTACAGTGTGCCAATAGAAAGTAATACCAGTAAGATTTTTTTTTTTTTGCTGAGAAGCTGTTTTCATTGTGGGAAATGAAAAAAGCATCACATATAAACATTTTTCTTTTTCTTTTCTTTACTCCCTACTCCTTTTTATTTCCTACTTTCCTCCTCTACAACCTTTCACTTTTCTCTATCTTTTTCATTTATTTCCCAAGCTCATGTTGAGTTATTACTTTGGTATTTACCAGTTATTAAGCACTGTGTCTTCTTCATAATTATATGTTTATTGGATAATCAATCCCAAGGACACATGAAAGAAAAAGTCTATCTTAACTTATTTTTCTTTTCTTTTTTTTAAAATATATTTTATTGATTTTTTACAGAGAGGAAGGGAGAGAGATAGAGAGTTAGAAACATCGATGAGAGAGAAACATCGATCAGCTGCCTCTTGCACATCTCCTACTGGGGATGTGCCCGAAACCCAGGTACATGCCCTTGACCGGAATCGAACCTGGGACCTTTCAGTCCGCAGGCCGACGCTCTATCCACAGAGCCAAACCGGTTTCGGCAACTTATTTTTCTTTATATAAATTACTAGAAGCCCAGTGCATGAATTTGGGCTAGATCAAGGCTGGGCCTGTCAGGAGAAGGAGAAGGTGGAAGGTTGGCTGGCTGGCCCACCCCGATTGGGGGCCCTATCAGGGCCTGGTTGGCTGGGGGAGGGGCCACAGGCGATTGGCCAGTGGGCCCCATCCCTGATTGGGGGGGGGGGCGATTTTGGATGGGGCCAGCCATGGGTTGGTGCTATGGGTGATGGGCCAGCTGGCTCTGCCCCCAAATAGGGTGGGGGGCCAATTGGGGACCAGCAGCCTGGGGGAGGGGCCATGGGTGATTGGCCAGCTGGCACTGCCCCTGATCAGAGTGAGGGGGCCAATCGGGGATGGAGCTGGATGGAGGGAGGGGCCACGGGCCAATCGGGGTGGTGGGAGCCCATTGGGGGTGGGGCTAGCTGGGAGCGGGGCTGCAGGCAATTGGATGGCTGGCCCTGCCCCTGATTGGGGTGGGAGGGCTGATCTGGGTGGGGCGAAGTGGGGGGAGGGGCTTCAGGAGGTTGGCCGGCTTCCCCGCCCCCTATTGGGGTGGAGGGGAAATCAGGGGTGGGGCCGGCTGAGGGTAGGGCCGAGGGGGGGTTGGCCAGCCGGCCCCACCCCTGATCAGGCTGGTTTGCTGGCCACAGTGGGTGTCATAGCGACCAGTCACTCCGGCTGTTACTGCATTTTGGTCTCTGGCTTTATATATATACTAGAGGCCCGGTGCACAAAAATTTGTGCACTGGTGGGGGGGGTGTCCCTCAGCCCCACTTGTGCCCTCTCACAGACTGGGACCCCTCAGGAGATAACAACCTGCTGGCTTAGGCCTGCTCCCGGGTGGCAGAGGGCAGGCCCAATCCCTAGGTGCAGCCCCTGGTCAGGCTCAGAGCAGGGCCAATTGGGGAGTTGGGGTGCCGCCCCCTGTCATGCACAGAGCAGGGCAGATCGGGAGGTTGTGATGCCACCCCCAGTCACACTCAGGGTAGGGCCGATTGGGGGGTTGGGGCACCGCCCCCTGTCACACTCAAGGCAGGGTCGATGGGGAGGTTGCGGCGCCACCCCCTGTCACGCATAGAGCAGGGCCCATCAGGGGGGTTGGGGCTCCGTACCCTGTCACACACAGAGCAGGGCCCATCAGGGGGGTTGGGGCTCCGTACCCTGTCACACACAGAGCAGGGCCCATCAGGGGGTTGGGGAGCTCCCCCCTGTCACGCACAGAGCAGGGCTGATCAGGGGGCTGGGGAGCTCCCCCCTGTCACACACAGAGTAGGGCCGATCAGGGGGTTGGGGCGCCTTCCCCTGTCACGAACAGAGCAGGGCGGATAGGGAGGTTGTGGCCCCGCCCCCTGTCACACACAGAGCCACAGGGCGATCAGGGGTTTTGGGCGCTGTCCCCTGTCACGCTGCTCCAGGGGCTAGGAGGCCTTGTGGCTCCGCTGATCCCAGTGCTGGGAGGCCTCGAGGCTCCACTTGACACCGGGGCAGTGAGGCCTCGCTGCTCCACTGATCCCGGTGCTGGGAGGCTCCGTTGATCCCAGTGCCGGGAGGCCTCACGGCTCCGCTGATCCCGGGGCGTGAGGCCTCGCAGCTCCGCTGATCCCAGTGCTGGGAGGCATATTACCCTTTTACTATATAGGATAGAGGCCTGGTGCACGGGTGGGGGCCGGCTGGTTTGCCCTGAAGGGTGTCCTGGATCAGAGTGGGGCTCCAGCTTGGGTGCCTGGCCAGCCTGGATGAAGGGATGATGGCTGTTTGCAGCTGGTCACACTCCCTTCTGGGTGGTGGTCCCCACTGGGGTGCCTGGCCAGTCTGGGTGAGGGGCTGAGGGCCGTTTTCAGGCTGGCAGGTGACTGAAGCTCCCAACCTCTCCTTTTTTTTTTAATTCTGGGATTTATTTACCTTCTATGGCTGTCACTGGAGCTGAGAGCTGGCTTTAGCTCTGAGGCTCGGCTCCAGCTCTGAGACCTCGGTTTGTTTGGCTTCTATAATTGAAACACTGTTGCAACTCCAGCTCGGGCTGGCTGGCTGAAAGCATGGGGATTGTTTAGCTTCTATATTTGCAACATAGTTGCTTAGAGTGCAAGCTCAGAGCCCAGCAGCGGCAGGCAGGGAACCTTGGCTTCCTCCATCACTGGAAGAAGCGTGGTTGTTGGCCGCCATCTTGGCTGGTAGTTATTTGCATATCTCGCTGATTAACCAATGGGAAGGGTAGCGAAGTTATGGTTAATTACCATGTTTCTCTATTATTAGATAGGATAGATTACTAGAGGCCCAGTGCACGATTTGTGCACCGGTGGGGTCTCTCAGCCTGGCCTGCGGGGATCATGCCGAAACTGGCTCTCTGACATCCCCTGAGTGGTCCTGGATTGCAAGAGGGTAGTTCTCGGGTGACATACCCCAGAATTGGGCTCCCTCCTCTCTGGTTCAGGGTGTGTCACCCAAGAACCCCAGCTGCCAAGTCACCGCAGCTCAGCAGCTTTTGCATTGAGCATCGGCCCCCTGGTGGTCAGTGCACATCATAGCTACCGGTCAGAGCATCTGCCCCCTGGTGGTCATTGAGCATCACAGCTACAGGCCAGATGGTCAAATGGTCAGATGGTCGCTTAGGCTTTTATATATATAGATTAGAGGCCTTTTGCATGAAAAGATTTGTGCAATAGGCCTTCCCTCCCCCTGGCTGCCAGCACCGGTTTTCCTCCGGGACCTGGGACCCCGGCCTTCGCTCCGGCCGGAGCCACCTTCCAGCCTTCGCTCTGCCGCTTCGGGCCTATGTATGCAAATTACCCGCCATCTTTGTTGGTGGTTAATTTGCATATCGCTCTGATTAGCCAATGGTGGGTGTAGCGAAGGTACGGTCAATTTGAATCTTTGTCTATTATTAGATAGGATACATAGGCATATGTGACTTACTCTTAATGAAAAGCAATAGTTCAATAAGTTAGTTATTTAGAGCCGCAATATTGCAACCAAGATGAATTGAAGTAAGTGGTGGCTATCCTTATGCCTCGGTTCAGTTTTGCTTCTATGTTGACTCTGCTGAAATCTGGTTTTAAAATGTTATCAATACATTTCTGGGTCTACCTTGAATGGTAAACCTTTATTTTTCCATTTGAACATTTTGTGTTGAGAGCATTTAATCTAGTATCATAAACGCTGAGAATTTTAAGGGAGGTGAAGTTCAGTCTGTTCCACTTGACTGGATGCCACCAGTGTGTGAGGTGTACATGTCCCTATACAGAAGGTATTTATCTGGGGCTTTGAGGCTGTGGAGCACGTCACTCCATGTGTAGCCACAACAGGCAGGCACTAAAGTTTCCTTCTTGAAGCAATTTTCAATTCCATTATCAATTTAATGAGAACACTCCAGTCTTAGGTACATCCTTTCAGGATGGGTTCAAAAAGTCCCTTCATGTTTTTTATTTGCAAGCAGATAAAAAAGTATTCCTTGGCAAGCAAGGAGCAATAGGTGACTATCGTCTTGTAAGAATGTACTGTAACACCAGCAAGTACATGGTAAAGAGAGAATGCATGCAATTCTAAACTGTCTCCAGAAAATATTTGGCGTTTGCAGAGTGCCCCAGTGAAGCCTTCAGTTTTGCATCAGCAGACTATGAATCACATACAAAATATATATCTTCTCCTTCATCCTCCTTTTTTATTGAAAAGTAGAGGCCTGTTGCAGGAAGATTCCTGCAAGAATAGGGCTTCCTGCAGCCGGAACGAAGCAGAGAAGGGAGTGAAACTCTGCTCCTGTCTCCGCTGCCTCAGCTCCCTCTCTTCTCCGCCACTTTGCTCCCTTCTGCAGCACTTGGCTTCCTTTTACACTGTCTTCAATCTTTGCTCTGCGCCTGCATATGCAAATTAACCGCCATCTTTGTTGGGTTAATTTGCATACTCATCCTGATTGGCTGGTGAGCATAGCAGAGTGATGCCAATTTGCATGTTTCTCTTTTATTAGTGTAGATCAGTGATGGCGAACCTATGACACGCGTGTCAGAGGTGACACGCGAACTCATTTTTTTGGTTGATTTTTCTTTGTTAAATGGCATTTAAATATATATAATAAATATCAAAAATATAAGTCTTTGTTTTACTATGGTTGCAAATATCAAAAAATTTCTATATGTGACATGGCACCAGAGTTAAGTTAGGGTTTTTCAAAATGCTGACATGCCGAGCTCAAAAGGTTCGCCATCACTGGTGTAGATGCTGGGGCCAGGCCAGTGTGGCTCAATGGTTGATTGTCAACCTATGAACCAGGAGGTCACAGTTCTATTCCTGGTCATGGCACATGCCCAGGATGTGAGCTTGATCCCCAGTTGGGGGCATACAAGAGGCAAACGATCAATGATTATTTCTTATCATTGATGTTTCTATCTCCTTCTCCCTCTCCTTTTTTCTCTGCATTCAATAAAAATATATTTTAAAAAAGAAAAGAAAATGCTGAGGAAAAAAGGGACTGATCCTATCAGAGGAACTACATTTATTTGATAAATCTCTCACATTGACTTTCTCTGGTTTTTACTAATAAAAGCATAAAATGCAGTTGTTACTGTGACTGAAAATATTCATATATTGAACCCACGACATAAGACATTAAGTGTGTATTTTAAATTAATCCCTTCATTTGGAAAGGTATTACCTAAAACTTCACTTTGAAGAACTTTTTAGGTCTCATCAGCCATGTATGTGCTCTCTTATCCATAAGACTATCACATCTTTCCAATAACCAGGCTCTCCCATACATTAATTTTTCTATTTCTTCATTTATTGGATATACACTGAGAGCTATTATAAGCCAGCAACTATACAAAGCCAAAGATAGAAATGAACAAACCCAGAAAAGATATCTGCCTCCATGGATCTGACAGTCTAGTGATACACATATGCAATCAACTATTTCATGAACAAATATGAAACTGGGACCACTACTGGAAGAAGTATATGGCTCCAAGAGAAGAATATAAAATGGTGATCAAGATTGTTTCTCCAAATAAGTGAACCTTGAACTTAGGAAATTCAAGAAAGGGAAGAGTCAATTAGGTGATGACGAAGGCAAAAGTATTTTAGGCAGAAAGAACAGTATTTATTCTATTTCAAATACTTCTTTCTATGGTTTGTTTCAAGAGTTACAATTAAGCTAAAACTACCAGTTCTGTTTTATTTCTTCATCTTTTTTCCTACTTTATTCCGATAAACTTTTCTAAACATAAGCTTTTTCCAACACTTATTAGAAAAAAAGGGCTCAGAAATCAAGAAGTATGCCATCTTGCCATAAGAAACAGGAAATGTTGTGAAGAAAGATGCTTGATTTTTTTCAACATCTATTTTGTTCTATTAATGTGTGGCCATATTTTATTTTCTGTGGTACTTTAGATTATTAAACCCAATTACCTGTCAAAAATTTGAATTATCTTGTTGTCATTTTAAAATATGTTTGTGATAGATTGGTTATGTTAATAATTCCAATGCTTCACCTTCCCCTGTGGCTATACCTTTGGTCATATGACTTTACAGCTTTTCTCATTAAATGGATGGAGCCTATTGCCCTGTGCCTTGGATCTGAGTGGACTTTCAACTTGCTTTGGATAAAGAAGTGTCAGTTAGCAAAGATGGCACAAGTATAGGCTAGAAAAAGTCCCTATGTGTTCCTGCTTGCCTCTTGTTCCTCTGAAATTGCCATGAGAACATGCCCAGATCAGCCTGCTGGAAGGTGAGATGTGGAGGGGAGCCAGTTCATCCCAGTTGTCCAGACGGATGCCATCCTCATCGACAACAGCTGGGCAAACCGGGGCCAGAACAGCGCAGCCAAGCCCAGCTGAGCCCATCAGAGTCACTGACCTGGAGGCTTATGAGAAAAACAGATGTTTATTATTTTAAGCCACTGAGTTTTGAGGTGATTTATTTTGCAGCATTATTGTGGCAGTAGAAATCTGATATAAGAGGAAATTCTTATTTGTAACTTTATTATTTCTTCATAATTTTCTTCAGCAATCCACACTTGATTTCCCGATGGAAGCCAATAAGAAAATTGCAAAATAGATATTTGGCTATGAGTAATCTTGCAGGAGGCTTTATGTTCTCTGAAATGTGGTATGCCTATAGCAAGACATTGGATATTTATGGGAAAATAAATGTCCCTGTTTATTATTATTATTATTATTATTATTATTATAAATACAATAAAATAAGCAGTCAGTATGTCCCAATGAAATTTGTTTTCTTCATCTATGAAGAAATTCAGATCACCATATGACTATGATCCAGAGCTGAAAATGCCATACGAAAACAGCATGGCCATTTGCTTTATTATGAGAGGTGCAAAAAACTATGCTGGTGTGAAATTTTACTGAATACAAACTCATGTTAGTTTTATTAGTTGTAAAGAAAGTTTCTCATATTCCTACTTGTTAAAAATGTGCCGGTCTTCTCAGGCAGGGAACTGTGACTGGAGTGCCAAGTTTGACAGCTGATTTGGTATAACCACTTAATTTCACGTCCCAGAAAGGAAGTGAGTCTAAAAGCAAACAAATGGGAATGCCTGAATTACATAAGTCAGGGTGTTGTGTACAACCAGCGGAGTCACACACTGTGTATCACATATTTTAGCCCGTTCCTATTAAAGAACGTTGTGAGGCTATTAGGAGAACTTTAGGCTTAATTTAGATTGTTTTCCCCAGCTACTCACATGTATTTGGTCTTCTCCTTGCCAAAAATCCAGAAGATGGGAAAACTGCCTGACCACTAAAACTCCCCAGCCTTGGGGAAAAGGGTTGCAGAATGAGAATATAGCAGAAGAAGGCCATGGGGCGTGTGAGCGGCCCGGCTGCCTCTGAGGGCTGCTTTATTTGAACACAGCCCGTGCTATGCAGGTCATGGCAATTGGCTTTGCAAAGGTGGCCTGTTTTTCAGAGGATGAATTCCTTTTATCTAGCACACCATCTCTGTGAATGAACAGCTCTTTACAATGTCTTCAATTAGCCAGAGATTTACTTTCATCTTTAGATAATGTTGAAATGATTATTTCATAGACCATCCATCTCTCATGGAATATTATACAACATTAAAAATGAGGCCTTTAAAGAAAACTTTAATGGCTTGGAAAAAATGCTTTATGATATAGATGAAAAAGGCCAATTTTAAAACTGCACATATGGTCTAGTCATAATTATTTGCACATGCATTTACTTATTTGTCCTGTGAAATAGGCCAGAAGAAAGTACACCAGAGTGGTTATCCCTATGTGATGGATTTATGACCATTTTATTAATCTCCTTCCCACTTTTTGGGTTTTCCAATTTTAAAAAGTGATTAGATAAAAATTTATGATTAGATAAATTAACATATTAATTAAATATACTGGTTTAGGAGCACTTTGAGGACAAGGAATGTGTCTTATTAATTTCCAAATTTGAACACTCCAACAGTGCTTAGAAGGTTGAGGGTGGGAGGAATACCTGATGAATGAAAAGGAGACCTCAGATAAGAATTCAATAGGCTGAATAGGGCCTTAGTGAATAAAGCAGAACACCAAGGCTATTTTAAGGTGCAATTATAAGAAAGCAGATTCTATTTCTTTAATAGTTACCATCATCCTTATCCTAAAATATCTGGAGCTATCAGTTTACAACCTTTGAATTGTCTCTCTTAATTGCATTGTGTTTTGTGTTTTTTTCTATTGTTAAACAGGTTTAATAATTTCTGAGTCCAGCCTTTCCCTACAGATACACTACTTAATGAGCATATAACATAAGAGAGACTGTGAATGACAAAGAAAATGAACAGAGCATTTTTCCCCTATTTTGATGAAAACCTCATTACTTTCCTCCAGGAAGTCTTCCTTGATTACTATGCTGCTTAAGTGTCTTCATTATATATTGTCATTCAGCCAAACACTATGCCAAATGCACACTTTGTTTCCCAGTTATCC
Source organism: Myotis lucifugus (assembly GCF_000147115.1). Lineage (NCBI taxonomy): Eukaryota > Metazoa > Chordata > Mammalia > Chiroptera > Vespertilionidae > Myotis > Myotis lucifugus. Next base: position 653,137 of record NW_005871170.1, on the reverse strand, counting down.
CTTTTTTAAAAAAAAAATGATTTTAGGGAGAGGGAAAGAGAGAGACACATCAATGAGAGAGAAACATCAGTATCATTTGGCTGCTTCCTGCATGCCCCCCCACCAGGGATCGAGCCTGCCACCTGGGCACGTGCCCTGACCAAGAATTAAATGGGTGATCGTCTGGTTCATGGGTCGACACTCAAACACTGAGCCATACCACCCAGGCCCGAGTTATCCATTTTGATGTTGTTTCCCACACGTCGTAATCATTGCACAGAAATGTTCTACTGTACAGTGGAAGATCTGTGGTAGACTAACAAACATGCAGTTGGCTTTCTGTGCACTGGGCACTACCATAAGCCCTCTATAAAGGTTGGCTCATTCATCCTCTCAATAGCCTTAGGAAGCAGGTCACCCTTCTCATTCCCATTTGACAGATGAGAAAGCTGGGTAGAGAAGCTAAGGACCTTGCCAAGGTTACACAGCTTCATAAAGAGTGGAGTTTTGCCCTCAAGTCCTTGCTTCTAATCTCAGGCTATATACTGCCTCTTTAATAATATCAGTACGTGCTTAGTCAATGTGTGTTGATTGCTTAAAAAGAAGACCCAGCTATTTTTGTAACTCCAAAATCACTGTAGACCATAAACAGAGAAGAGGAACAGTAGCTGATAAGTTTGATAGAAAAGTTTGAAAGCTTGATCCTCCTTTACGTAAGGAGGATTGTTTGAATTAATCAGGGAACAGAAGAGGATATACCTTTGGGATGAGCTTATCCATGTGGATACATTAAAATACCTTCTTGTGCTGTTAGGAGAAGGAAACATACCTGTCTATTTAATTCTGCATTTCGTTTTGATTCTTTTCTTTTTTTTGGCATATGCAGCAGATGTCTAATGAGTGTAAAAAAAGAAACAGAAACAGTACAGACAACCTGTATACCTGTTAAAGCCGTAGGTAAGTTGATGGGACAGGAGGCTGTAAAACAGTGCCCTGTGTGAAGAGGGCTCCCTGGGCAGTGCCTGGCACAGAGCAGTGTGTTGAGAAGGCGGCTCCGGTGGAGGGGAACAATCCTCGGAGGACCAGAACCTGATCTGGGGAGGCGGCTTCAGCGCTTTCTCCCAGCTGTGCCCCAATGCACATGTGTGCTCTGAGTCTAATCATGTTCCCTCTCTCCGCTTGAGTTTTCTTATCTGTCATTTGGGGAGTTAATAAACGGCCTTTCCTTGGAAAGCATTTTGAAACCATTCCCTGAAAAGGTGTTGGTTGTCCCTGTTGTTATTAATCTTACCGTATCACCATTACAGGCCAGCCCGGCTTGGAACGGAAAAAGTGAGCCGACCTGGCCTGACGTTATTGTAACCCTATGAGCCAGGCAGCTTTCTTTCATATCTGACCCCGACGGCCTGGTGCTACCCGATGAGGCTCAGCCTTTTGACAGCTGGCCCAGGGTCACACAGTTCAGAGCAAAAGTGGGCCCTGCGGACACAACACTTCGCGGGCTCTTGGAATGATCCAGCTGGGGTGGGTCCAGTTCTTTCTGTGCCAAATGGAAAATGAGATCTGTGTCCGTCCCAGGGAAGCACGGCATGGGGGAGCAGCACACCCTTCTTCCCTTTTTTCTCTAAATTTATATTTGGTCTGAGCTGCCGCGTTTGTATTCTTTATTACCTACCACTAACCACGGACAACTCCAAAGCCCATGTGCTTTGCCTGTTGGCTTTGAACGCTTCAGCTCTGACAGGAACTTTATATTTCTGTGTCTGCTGGGCTGAAATCTGCTCCCAGGGGAGAAAAGACAGTAATTGCCTTTTGGGTGATTTCACCTCCACTAATTCCTTTCACGTTCAGAGAGGGTTTTTGATGGAACCTGAAGAAACAAACCTCCATCCTGGGCTCCATCCACATGGGAAGAGCGGACTCCAATGGCAACTGCCTGTTTATAATCCCCGGGGCCCATTTCTGTTTTCATTTTTCCTGAAGATTGAAGTGGATATAGTGCAGAAAACAATAGCAGGGATAATACTGTAATCCTCTTGGTTCCCACACGTGTTTTTCACTAGCATGAATTCAGAGATGTATCTAAGAATCTTGGGTCCTTATACCCAGGGATAAACAAAGGATCCCACAGTCTGTTGCCTGTCCCTGAGGAATTAAAAACAAATGTATGCACTGTAATATTCCCAAAGATTAAGTTATTTGAAAGGCATTTTATTTTATAATCATGCAAATACATCTGTTCTTGTTTTTCAGGCTGGTAACCAGATCTCAAAGGACCAGTAAATAACCTCTCTTTTCCTTTCTTCCTTGCTCCTCTACCCTGGGTCCCCTCCCCTTTGCTCTTTGAAGCATAAGATGGGATGGGTGGGCAACCAGGCGCTGAAAATTCACAATTACCAAGGATCGGTTTTCATTTAATGTTTGTCCTGATGCTTTTACTTTTCTGGACTTTGCATGGTTAAAGAAAGGGGTTGGAAAGTAAGCTGATGAGAAATACAGTGTAGTTTGTTGCCTCTGAGTTCATGTATCTTCCCTTCCTATGTCTGTTTACAATTTGAATCACTCGACAAGCAGCACATTCTTTTATAAAATCTAGCTTTGAATAGCAGCCTTTGGGCACTGGGGAGGCACACTGAGTAATTCTAGGATTTGAGTAGGTGAAAGAACTGGGGGATATTTTGTTAAATGACCTGAAGCCTAGGAGAAGAAAGCTCCCCTAATTAGTGGTGACCAATTCTGTAGTTTTTCTTTTAAATAAAACAAGATTGTTATGCATAATATATGATAGCATTGTTCTTTTTCATCAAGAAAGTTCACATGAAATATGTCCAGTTCTGGTTTACTGAATGGAGGTGGCCATTGTGAGTGCTAAGCATTGCCTCTATTTACATAGATGATATAAATGGCAAAGTCAAATGTTACAATGGGGCCACTAGATATTACCTGATCTGTTATTGTAGTCACAGTAAAATTATGTTTAAAGGGTTTGGATAGAAAGAGCATTTTTAAAAGAACACCTTAATATATTTTTATGAATATATATATTGCAGTTAAAGACAGAATATATATCTGCCTTTAATTCATAATATATATCTACCTATTTGCAGATTTGAAAATTGGAGATTAGTATATACATAGTTTTTTTTGAAGGATAATCAAGTGCTATTATAAGACCTTAAAAGGTGATTACAGGCACCAACATTTGAAAACATTGATTGAATCTGCCTAAAAAGATGTATGTATGAAATTCAAACATAGTGAACATTTTATAATGCCTATAATCACAGATGATTATTTAGAAAACTTATAATGATGAAAATATACCACAGATGTTTTAATATTATTATTAACTGGAGGCCTAGTGCAAAAAAATTGTGCATGGGGCCGGGGACAGGGGGTGTCCCTCAGCCCAGCCTGCACCCTCTCACAGTCGGGGACCACTGGCTCCTAACTGCTTGCCTGCTTGCCTCATCACCCCTAACCACTCTGCCTGCCTGCCTGATTGCCCCTAACCACTCTGCCTGCCTGATCACCCCTAACCGCTCTGCCTGCCTGCCTTATCGCCCCTAACCACTTTCCTGCCTGCCTGATAACCCCTAACTGCTTGCCTGCCTGCCTGATTGCCCCTAACCACTCTGCTTGCCTGTCTAATTGCCCCTAACTGCTCGCCTGCCTGCCTGATCACCCCTAACCACCTCTGCCTCGGCCCCCACCACAGCAGCTTCATCTAGAAGGATGTCCAGAATGACGTCCGAAAGGTTGTTTGTCTGTCCAGTCTAATTAGCATATTATGCTTTTATTATTATAGATTATGGGTAGTCAGATATCTACACAACTCATCACTCTCAAGAAAGTTATTCTGTTTGCAAAGCAAACTTCTTTTAATCATTTAAAAAGTCATATAAGCTATTTTACCTCATCATAAAATAATTCATAATTTGACTATTTTAAAAATCATTAACCCAAACTAATCTCTCCAGAGTCATCACGGTCTGATCAGGTGGAAGTGACATTTTACTAAACCCGAATCTTAATGTATGTTGGGTTCTGGCTCTCATGGGTGTTTTGCGGGATAATCCCACCACGTAAGGGCTACTCTATCCATGTGTGTGTCCCTCCTGAGCTGGAGCCACATGAAAACCAAAAGACTTCTGTGTGTCAGAACATGGGTTTTATTTCTTATTTGAACACTGAGGCCAAAGGTTAAATTAAATAACACTTTTTCAGTTGGACACTGTACTAGAATCATTATATACTTCATATAGAAGTATATATGGGATTCCAGTGAATGAGCGGAAACTTCTAATGGCTTTGTCCTGCAATAAACAGTATTTTGTGTTTAGCCATTAGCCGTGGCATTTATTTAGAGCAGCAATTCTTAGTGTTGGGGGTGGAGAGTGAAGTAGAAGAAATGGTATATCAGAGTCTCTGGGAAGGAGGTTTGAATTGGGTGTTGAGTTTCAAAAAATATGCTTGCTGACTTAAGAATCGATCCCATAGTGAAACTGTCACTAATGGATTATGCTAGGTGAAAGTGATAGGCTTGAAGCCATTGATTTAAAGTATTTGTGGCAGAGTAGTAAATTTAAGTGAATGCAAAATCTGTCCCTCCCAAGAGGGCAATTTTCATGAGTTGATATGCAATGAGAAGTGTGTGTGTGTGTGCGTGTGTGCGCATGTGGACACACATGACATGTGAGTAAGCGCACATGTATGCACACACGTGTACGCATGAAAGAAGGTTGGAGAGAGGGTAGTGCTATTATCTCACTCCATATATAGGAAAGACAGGAAACTGGAGAACAGGGTGGTGTCTGTTTCCTGTCTATACTGAGAGACAATCCTGATGGTGAAACTCACCTGTGAGGTTCTTCCAGGGACTCTCAGGATACTTAGAGGCACCTCAGTGGTGATCTGAGATCCTGTAATATTCAGGTCTCAGAGGCAAAACTATGACATTTAGAAATTCAAGTCAACATTTCATTTTCTCACAGTCTTGTAAAACCTGGAAATATTTGGGTAACTTTTAAAAAAATACAATAACAATTAAGATAATGGATATATTAGCAACTCAAAAACTCTACATAAATGTAGAGTTTGAAGGCTGAATTTTAGACACAGAAAATCATTGGTATCAAGAATATATAAAAATCATAATTATTAGTTTTTGAATGAAAAGGAAGCTTTCCTGCAAAATAACATTCTGAGAAACTTTATGTGTACGGATGACAGCATTTTAAACCTTTAGATAAAAGTTAATTGAGATTGTTCCTGAATCCAACAATTTATTGGCTGTGTGACTTTTGACAAGTCTTTAAACTCTCTGTACCACAGTTTCCCCATCTGTGAAAGAAGGTTAATACTTGCTCTACATACTTCAGGAAAAAATGCCTTATTAATGTTTTATTTTCATTCCGCAGTCTGATGACTGAAGCAAGTAAAGCTTAGTTGTGAATCTAATTTATCAGAAAACTAAGAAACCAAATTTTATATATTCATCTGAGAGTTTCCAATATGATGGCAGAATTCTCACAGGAATCCCTATCCCCTCACTTCCCCAACCCCCGCAACATCCCATTGAGGCCATTAAACTCTGTACATATTATTTATTGTGATTAAGAAATAATTTATCTTTGCCAGCACATATCAATATTTTTTCTGAATGCAAATGAAGTAAGCACTTTCTGCCTTGAGAAAATTTCTGGACTGCAACCCAGGAAGGGAAAACTCAGACAGAATGTAACAGTCTTGCAGAGTTGAGATAGGAGAGTTCAGAATGTCAAGGAGTCTAGGAGCTGTGAGGCATAGTGCTGGGAGGAGAGAGTTAAACAGAGAAAGAGTGCCTGAAATGTACATAGGGGTCCCCTTGAGATTGGTTGAATATAGTTTGCAAGTGCATAGGGTGAAACTACACAAGACCAGATAAGACCACCATCCAAGGAATTAACTATTACTTGAGACTGTAAGACAAAAATTCCCAGAGCTCACATAGGACTGAGAATTTTTTGTTCCCTCTAACTCAAGCCAGAATGAAGAGACCCTGGGTATTCAGTAGATATCCTAGAAAATGCATAACTTAGAAGTGGGGCTAAGTTAGAGAAAAAGTGAAACCACTCTAGGCATGCCCCAAAGGAATTTAAATCCATATAACAAGTGGGTCAAGCTAGCCCATAATTAACTTAAATACCAAAAGGAAAAATTATAGGCTATATTATTTATGTAAAAAATTATACCATTTTATTTATGTAAAGAGGAAAGTAACATAAAAATTACATCAGACTTCTATCAGAAACTATGCAATACTCCCCAAAACATAAAATGACATTCTTATGGCATTCTCTATATACCCAGTGCAAATATGTATAAATAATTACTTTTTCAGACCTGCATTACAAGAAATGCTGAAGGAAGTTCTTAATGTAGAAGGAAAATGACACTAAATAGAAATTAAGATCTTCACAAATAAATGAAGAAAATCAATCATTGTACATATGTGGGTAAGTATGAAAATATTTTTCTCATTTGCAAATTTTCTTATAAAATATTGTCTAGAGCAAAAGTGGTAATAGTGTGTTATGGGATATATAATGTAAAGAATTGCAGGACTGGAATAGAGTGTATTGTGACAAGGCTCTTAAACTGTCTATTGGTGATATAATATTTCATGATAGATTATGATAAGGTAAAGTTGTGCATTTTAAATACTTAAAGCAATCACTCAAAATTAAACAAAGGGATAGATTTAAAAAGTCAATACATGAGGTAAAATAGAATAATAATAAAGAAGTTAAATTAATTCAAAACAATACAGAATAAAGAAACAACAAATATATGGGGCAAATAGCAATATGGTAGATTTACATTCCACCATATGAATTTTAATTACTTAAAATAATTTAAAAATGCCATTTAAATGACAAAGATTGTCCCGTTTAGAAAAGAAAAATGCAAGAAAATTCCTATTATATTCAGTCCACTAGAAACCCACCTTAAATATAAATATAGATGGGTTAAAAGTAAAATGATGGGCAAAGAAGGCCATTCAAACACTAATCAAAAACAATCTGGAATGACTATGTTAATATCAGACAAAATCTAATCTAATAAAAGAGAAACATGCAAATTGACTGCACCTCTGCTATACCCCAAGCCACGCCCACCAGCCAATCAGAGCAACTATATGCAAATTAACCCAACCAAGATGGCGGCCGGTGGCCATGGAGCTGGAGCAAACAGGAGGCTTGGTTGCCCCAGCGATGAAGGAAGCCAAGCTTCCCGCCTGCCCTGGCTGGCTGTGGCCTCCACTCAAGGCAACAAAGTTTCAACTATAGAAGATAAATAAATCCCAGATACCTGTTTCCAGCCAGCCTCCATTGGGAGCTTGGGTGGCTGGGGGCCATGGCCAGACTGCAAACAGCCATCAGCCCCTCACCCAGACTGGCCAGGCACCCCAGCGGGGACCCGCACCCTGAAGGGGCTGTGGCCAGCCTGAAAATGGCCCTCAGCCCCTCACCCAGGCTGGCCACACCCTCATGGGGTGAGGGTCCCCACTGGGGGGCTTGGCCAGCATGCAAACAGCCATCAGTCCCTCACCCAGGCTGGCCAGGCACCCGAGCGGGGACCCCCACCCTGAAGGGGGTGTGGCCAGTCTGAAAATGGCCCTCAGCCCGTCACCCAGGCTGGCCACACCCTCATGGGGTGAGGGTCCCCACTGGGGGGCTTGGCCAGCATGCAAACAGCCATCAGCCCCTCACCCAGGCTGGCCAGGCACCCTAGCAGGGACCCCCACCCTGAAGGGGGTGTGGCCAGTCTGAAAACGGCCCTCAGCCCCTCACCCAGGCTGGCCAGGCACCCCAGCAGGACCCCCACCCTGATCCGGGACACCCTTCAGGGCAAACCAGCCGGCCCCCACCCATGCACCAGGCCTCTATCTTAAAGGGTAATATGCAAATTGACCTTAACAGCAGAACCACTGGGAATGACTGGTCACTATGACACACACTGACCACCAGGGGACAGACACTGAATGCATGAGATGCCCCCTGGTGGTCAGTGCACTCCCACAGGGGGAGCTCTGCTTAGCCTCAAGCCAGGCTGATGGCTGCCAACACAGAGGTGGTGGCGGGAGCTTCTCCCGCCTCCTCAGCAGCCCTAAGGATGTCCGACTGCAGCTTAGGCCTGCTCCCCGCTGGCAAGTGGACATCCCCCGAGTGCTTCCGGGCTGCCAGAGGGATGTCTGACTGCCAGCTTAGGCCCTATCCCCCGGGGAGCAGGCCTAAGCCAGCACATGGTCATCCCCCAAGGGGTCCAGACTGTGAGAGGGCACAGGCCAGGCTGAGGAACCTCCCCCTGAGTGCACAAATTTTTGTGCATCAGGCCTCTAGTAGATTTTATGACAGGAAAATTTAGCAGTGATAAAAAGTCATTTCCTAAGGATGACTGAATCTCATCAAGGAGATATAACAATCCTAAATATGTATGCAGTTTCAAAATACATTTAAAAAATAGCTGACAGAACCAAAAAAGAAACCAATTAAAATTTAAAGTTGCAAATGTCAATAATCTTCTTCTAGTAATTGATAGAAAAATTTAGTAAGAATATAAAATAGCTGAACAACACTATTAACCAGATTGACCTAATTGATTTTATATATTACTCCACAGAACAATAGTAAAATATGCATACTTTTAAAACACAATAGAACATTCAGTCATCATATTCTGATCATTTAAAACATTCAAAATATTAAAAACAGTAAAGTAATACAAACCATGTCCTCTGATCATACAGAATTAGATAAAAAAACCAAAAACAGAAAGATATCTGAAAAATTCTCCAAAGTTTGAAAGTTAATAATATTCTTATACATACCCCCGGGTCAATGAAAAAAATCACAGAATCATTTAACTAGATGAAAACAAAAACACAACATGTTATAATTTGAGAAGTGAAGTAGTGATTGGGATGAAATTTATAGTATTAAATGGTTATATAAGGAAAGCAAATGGTCAGTGGTTCTCAACCTGTGGGTCGCGACCCCTTTGGCAGTTGAATGACCCTTTCACAGGGGTCGCCTAAGACCATCCTGCATATCAGATAATTACATTACGATTCATAACAGTAGCAACATTACAGTTATGAAGTAGCAACGAAAATAATTTTATGGTTGGGTCACAACATGAGGAACTGCATTTAAAGGGCCAGAAGGTTGAGAACCACTAAATGAATGATTTAAGCTTTCACCTTAAGGGAAAATGTATCTAATTAAGCTGAAAGTAAGAAGTAAGAAAGAAAGAAATTGAAGTACAGGAATCAATGAAATAGACTATGAACAAACAAAAAAATTAAAGAAGTTAAAATCTGTTTCTTTATAGAGATTAATAAAATTAGTAAAAGTGTAGAAAGACTAATCTAGAAAGAAAAAACAACCCACAAATTACCAATGTCAGAAATAAAGGTGAAAATACAAGTAAAGATCCTACAAAAGATAAAAATATAAGGAAATGTTATAAACAAGACTGTCAATTGTGACAAGTGCAATGAAATAGACAAATTCCTTGAAAGAGAAAACAGATACAAAGTTTACCTTTAAAAATAGATAACATGAATAGATTTATAGCGTTGATTTTATAACTAAAATTCTTTTCACAAAGAGAAACTCCAGATGCAGTTGGCTTTAATGGTTAAATAACCAAAAATTTAAAGAAAATATAATATCATTACTATATAAACTCCTCTAGAAAGCTGACAAAATCCCCCCAGAATACTTCCTAATTTATTTTAGTAGGCCAGCATTATCCTGATACAGATAAATACATTATAAGAAAGTTGCAGACCAGTTTATCTCATGATCATGCCTCCTAAAATCCTTAACAAAATAGCAAATCAAGTTCAGCAATACATAAAAAGAGTAATATGTTATGACCACTTGGAGCTTATCCCAATAATGCAGTTAGTTTAACATCAAAACATTTAATTAATATAATTTACTACATTAAGAGCAATGATGGAAAACTATGCAACATCTCAAGAAAGGTGAACAATACAAAACACAACAATCAAAACGTTGAGGAAAGCCAACTTATTTTCAAGGTAAAAAACTCTTAGCAACCTTGGAATACAAGAGAATATCCTCAATGTAACAAAACCACCACTAGATCATTATAGCTGACAATACTTATTGGTGAAAGATGGAATATATTTTCTGTAAGAAGTGGAACGGGCAAGATTATTCACACCAACTACTTCTGCTTAACTTTGTAGTGATGTAGAAAGAAAAGGAAATAAAAGGTACACAAATTGAGGGAAAGGAATAAAATTCTCATTATCTTAGCATGATTATTTATTTTGAGAATCATAAGGAATCAAAGAATAATATGTGAGTGTAGCAAGGCTACAGGGTACAAGATCTATACACAAAAATAATTTCATTTCTATATATTAGCAACAAATAATTGGAATTTGAAATTAAAACAATAACGCCATTAATAATATGACTAAAAACATGCAGAGAGAAATATCACTGAATATGTGTAAAACCTGTTACAACAATAAAACTTTGATAAGAAAAGTAAAATATTATCTAAATAAACTAAAGGCCCACTGCACAAAATTCATGCATGGGTGTGATCCCTAGGCCTGGCCGGAGATCAAAGTGTGAGCTGACCTCTGGGCCCGGGGCAGCAACTGGGTCCCCGGGCCCCTGCACACCCCCTTCTGCCTATCACAGCGCCCAAGTCCCCACAGGAAGATGTGGTGAGCTTGGCCAGATTCCACGGGCTGGGGTGCAGCATGGGCCTCTGGGATGCCCTGTGGCACTGCATGTAATTCGGGCAGGCAGCATGCTCTCTCCAGGCCGGCCTCACAGACCAGCTCTTGTGCAAACCCACAGGGATCCCCACTGGCCCCTGCGGTCCCGGCAGCTGCAGCCCTGCCATGTTCCACACTGCCCCCTGGTGGTCGGGTCACTTCATAGTGAGCAGTTGAACTCCTGGTTGAATAATTTGCATATTAGGCTTTTATTATATAGGATAAAGAGATATAGCGTGTTTATGTGTCAGAAGACTCAATGTTTTATGATGACATTCTTCATAAAGTGATCTATTGATTCAGTGAAATTCCAATAAAATAATCTTAGCAAGCTTTTTTTTTTGTTTGTTTGGGTATTTTTTTAGAAAGTAACAAGCTGATTCTAAAATTTAAATAAAAACATGTAGGGCTTATAATAGCCAAAATGTTTTTAGAAAAAAACTAAAGGACTTGAACTACTTGATTTCAAGAATTATTATGAATCTCAAAAAATAAAGACAGTATAATGATTGACATATAAGTTATTCCTCTTTGTAGAATAAAACAGAGGCCAGAGAAAGATCAACACATACATGCTCAATTGCCAAGGTAAATCAATAAACTAGAGTGTTTTCATCAAATATTGCCAGAAGAAAATATATATGCATAGGGGAAATATTAATCTCAAATCTTACCTCACACTGCATACAAAAATTAGCTTGCTATGGATCATAGACCTAAACATGTGCTGAAACGATAAACTATTGGAAGAAAACATAGAAGAAAAATTTTATACCTTTGAGTTAGACAAAGATTTCTTAGATCACAGAAAAGAATCATAGACTTAAGTATAGGAGCTAATACTATAAAAGTTCAAGAAAGAAATCTTTGTGACTTTGGGTTAAACAAGATTTCTTAGACATAAAAAAAAACCATGTACCATAAAAAAAATCATGATAAGTTGGATTTGAAGTTTTGCTCTCCAAAGTGTACTATTAAGCAAATGAAAAGACTAGCCATAGAATGGGAGAATATATTTGCAAAGCATAGTTTTGAAAAAAAAAGGATTTGAATTTGCAGTGTATAAAGAACACTTACACGTCAATAACTTCAAGTCCAATAACTAACTGACATAAAAACAACAAAAAAGTTAATAAAAATTTTACCAATAAAACATATGAATGGTCAATAAACACAGATGTTTAATATCATTATTCAATAGTGAAATGCAAATAAAAATTACAATGAGATGTCTCTACACACACTCTGGAAGTACTAAAATTTAAAAGACTGAAGAACCCTGTTGGTGTGGCTCAATCTTTGAATGTTGACCCACAAACCAGGAGGTCATGGTTCCATTAATGGTCAGGTCACATGCCTGGGTTGTGAGCTCGATGGCCAGTAGGCGATGTGCAGGAGGCAACCAACCGATGATTTTCTCTAATCATTGATGTTTCTATCCCTCTCTCCCTTTCCCCGCCTCTCTCTAAAATCACTAAAACATTAAAAAAAAAAGACTGAAGAGCAGAAGAGACCAAGTGTTGGTGTTGATATGGAGCAACTGGAAATATATATTGCTGGTAATAATATCAAATGATACAGCCACTTAGGAAAACAGTTTGGAAGTTTACTATCAAATTAAATAGACTTAATAAGCCTAATTTTAAAAAACATTTTCTAAACCAAGTGCGGTTTAGTAAGCATTTATACATTTTCCCACCTCTTCACTTAACTAATCATGTGAGCAAGGGTCTGATAATTAGAGGCACTGATAACTACAACATGGTAAAGACAATTTGGTGCTGAAAGAACTTACAGTTTAATAGAGGTGACAGACAATTAATTGGGCTAATACAATGTCCAGAAGTGTTCACCCTGAGACCATATATGAAGACTGTTGATACCAGATTTGTGGGGTAAGGGAAGGTGTTTGGAAGTAATGACAGCCAAATAGAAAACTGAAGGCTTTCTAAATACTACACCATCTGGCTACTGTCTTTCTATGCTACAGCCCATGTAGTTTTTAAGACCTACCTGGTTTGGCTCTGTGGATAGAACACTGGCCCACTGACTGAAGGGTCCCAGGTTTGATTCTGGTCAAGGACATGTACCTTGGTTACAGGCTTGGTCCCCAGCCCTGGTCGGGGTGCATGCAGGAGGCAACCAATTGATGTGTCTCTCTCACATGGAAGTTTCTCTCTCTCTGTCTCTCCCCAACTCTCTAAAAATCAATGGAAAAATATCTTCAGGTGCCGATTAACAAAAAACAAATAAAAAAATTGTGCCAGGCTCCACCCAAAGCCCAGGGATCAGAAGTGGTTCCCTCTCTTGTGAGATGAAGGTAGAGAAATGGTCAATGGTGTGAACTTTTTGCTTTATCAGAAGAGGAGACCTGGCTGTGCCTTGGCCATAATGTCTCATTCCTATCTGTCTGTGTAACAGTCCGTAGAATAATTGAATTCAGCAGGTAAGTGGTCTATGAATTAATTATCTATTGAATGAAGACTGAGGGGATTGCTGGGCAACACATGATTCAGGAACTGAATCCAGTGATGAGGCTTAATGCATTATTGGGGGCTCCTGGATCTGTGAGTGAATGGTAACTGCCACTGTTTACAATGAGACCAAGTTGTTCTGGTGGCAGAGTTGTATTGACAGGATGGCTTTTGAGTGTTAGATTTTCAGCACTCACCTCTGCTTTTACTATGTATATTGTCCTCCTCAAAAAAACAAAAATAAAAACAAACAAACAAAAACAAATAAGCCTGGAGAAAAACTTTCTACCACTTTTAAAGCTATATAGTGTTAGGGAAAACCTAGGTCTCTTCAGACTAGTCTTAATCTACCTTACCAGACTGAAGATTCTAGTAAGACTGAAAATATAAATAAATATATAGTTTTTCTAATACATTATTTTAAACAATTTGGTTCATACACAGAATCCAATAACAGAAATGGTCTTATTCACAGCAATTGATTTAAAAATAAAATCTCTGGTCATAGCAATTTGAAGCTTTAATGTTATTCAGATAGTGTTAACTGAAAAAAATGTATTATCCTGTCTATAAGAAAATAACAAAGTCTTATTTCTACAAAACTGGTTAAATTACCTCATTTTTGTTGAGGTCACGGAAGTGGAAATAAGGAATTTGGGTTTCTGTTCTTTTTTCATAAAGTATGCTCTCTTTCTATTCTCTACCTTTTATAGTGTGCTTTATAATTGATATTTTTTCTCTCCATCTTTCTTCATCCATGTATTTTTATTTTTCATTTTGCTTTGTTTATGTTCCTTAGCTTGCGGAGTTTCCTAATTCCCTGCTTAAAACAAGGGCTTTCAAACTTGAGCGTGCATCAAATCACTTACAAGGTTTGGTAAACACAGGTGGTTGGGCTAAAACACTAGTCCCTCAATCAGCGGGGAGAGGGGAAGGATGTGTGTGAAAATTTACATTTGTAATAAGTTCCCAGGTGATGCTAATGTTGCTGGTCAGGTGACCGCGCTCTGAGAATCACTGATTTGTCATCCTGCTGGTCTCAGCCACAATTGGCTGCGAGTGTTCTAGCATGGGCTAAAATAGAACCTAGGTTGTCTGGAAGCCTCACTGTAAGAGAACTCTGCAAAAAATCTACAATCTCAAGGTTAATCACTGATATTATTCTCAACCTAGATTGAAGATGTTTCAAAATCTTTTTATAGATATTGCAATAAATGATAAATTCAGAAAATGTATAGTTTTGAAATTTTAATCATTGTTGCCTCTTCCCCCATAAATTCCTTTTCTTGATTTGCATAATCACTTTGTAATTTTTAAGCTTTGCTGAATATTTTCTGCTGAAAACATCATAAAATAGATAATGACTTATTAAATGATTCTGACAGCTAAATAAAATGAAAAGGGATATGTCTATGTTTAATAGGTCAAGAATGAAAGTGCAGTTGGTTAACAAATGAAAAATGTAGACATCTACATTGTACACTTTGCGCTTCACAGGGTAGAGATAACACATCTTATAATATTTGATAGTTAGACTTTTCTAACACTAAATATAAAATCATTAATAAATAAAAACACCATGAAAAGCCAGAATCTTCTTTTAGAATCTCCATTAGCCTTCTGAAAATCACTTCCTTCTATTCTTTTGTCCTTACCAGTTTTTGTCTTCCTTCATTTGACTTTCCTAAATTTAACTGTATGTGGATTAGAGATCAAGTGTTTTTATTATTCATACATTTTTTTGTCCTTCACAGTAAAGTTGGTTTCTCTCTTCATTGAAACTCATTTTAAGCTTCCAGGTTACTTTTTACTCTGTGGACTTTTAGTCTTGTACCTGAAGGGAGTATTGTGTATTTTATGTAGTGCATTGAAAGCTGGAAACAATCAAGTCCCTATTAGCCAATTAAACCTGGCAAGATATGGACTGTTGCCCAAGCTCTAGGACCTTTTTGATCCACACACGTGGTGCATTTGAACTTTAGAAAATTCTCTGCTTCTTACCCAGCTGTCTCATTGTTTTGGTTGAATGGAGTGGGCAGGGGGTGTGGGGTGGGCATAGATGGTAGGGAACATAGGTGATTGACAGAAGACTTCAGAGGAATCACAAGTTGCTTATCCAGAATCGGGATAAGTTGCTTACCATTAAGAGCTTACTCTTTGTTCTCAAAATGCTTTTAGATTCCTTGTTCACCTTAAACTTCAGGTCAACATGGAGAGGACCATGTCGCAAACACTTGAATGTGTTTGACTCTGTGCTTAGGAAAGGGCAGTGAGTGCATACCAGCCATACCAGCAAACACATTACACCTCGGGCCCTCTTTTGAGCCCTTCAATAAAGTCAATGAGAGCTTTGTGTAAACAGGTAGCAAAGAACTGGGCTCATTGTGTTTGCTTCTTTGCCTTCAGTCACCTGCAGTTTGGATTTTAATCTCCTGAACTGAACCTTTGTGAGTCGTTATGGGTTGATTATACTCTCATTCTATTCATTCCTCTTCCTAGGGCTACCTTAGTAATTTTTAGTTTGAGAGAGTTCAGATTGGTAAGTGCTCCTGCTCCCAGATAATGTATTAGGAATTAATAATTTGTGTCTGAGACTGGCATTGTTTAGGGGCTAGCAGATGTTCAGAGATGAGTGATATGAAAGGACTTAGAGGAAAATGAGAATGGAGAAGGGTTAATAATTGTAATGTGGAGGGGGTCCTATTATAGGTTTGATAAAAGGTTTTTAGGCCAAAAATCTTTAGAAACCCAGTTTCCATTCTAATCAACCTAATGATTTATATTCACATGTTGCATGAAGACATTGTTTTATTAGAGATTTATTAATGTTCAGAAATCTTTCAGTAGACTTCCATCATACTGGGATATTTTTTCTTTTCTGACTTTCTTTTTGCCATGAGGATGTTTTATTTGGCCCTGAGTAAATGAAACTCACAACCCAAAAGGCTCAGTTAAATTGAGCTTGAAACTGAAAACCCATGACAATCTAGTGAGCACTGAGCAAAAGGAAGGATATTTTCTGTGCCTCACCCCAGTGGAATCATTTGACTTTTCTATTTCTATTTTCTGTTTGTCTTCAGAAGTAGAAGATAAAAATTTATGAATGTGAATCTTTTGAGATATTAAATTCTTATACACTAGAATGCTTTATTAACTGATGAAATGATTCAAATTAAAGTAACATTGGTTGTGAGCAAACTTTATTGACCTAGTTGCAAGGAAATACCCTGGCACTTAATGCCAACTTCCAACTGGCATCACACAGACATCACACTCAGTGCTGACAGCCATTCGACCCATGCCAGTTGGCAGCTTTGGCCACAAGGTCATAAATCAAATGGAGATGGAGGAAGCATTGTTCCCCCTCTTGCTTGCTGGACCAGTCCCATGCTCAATGCAGGGTTGGGAAAGGCCAGCACAGGCCCTAGACAAATGCAGTGACACTCATGCAGAGGCACCTGTGGAAGAACCAATAGGTATACATGTCATTTTCCTGTAATAAATTAGTTTCCATGCCAACTTTAAGCCTCACAGAAAATGTCAACGGAAGTTAGGACATAGAAATGGCAACATTGTCTTCATTGTAAACTAAGAAATGTCCGCAAAAGAAATGTTTTTGGGAAAGACTTTGAAGGCTCGCTGGCTTTTTACAATTTGTCTCTGTCTATCGGTTTGGCTCATTCCTTATGATAAACCTTGTTAATTACATTTTGCACATCCCTTGAGGCTTCGAGACTGACAAGTTTGTGTTTAAGAAGAAAGAATGAAAAAACTCCCACAGTACTTGAGATCAGCCTACTTGGCTGCATGCATTATGACAACATCTTTCATCACTGTAGTCATCTCATATCGAAATGTTGGGCAGCATAACAATAAATTCCTTTTATCTTGCCTTTTTTGAGCTTAGAGATTTCTCTTATAGCAAACATTTTTCTGTAGTAACCACATACATTTTTCTTAGTGTTTCCTGCTTTGGGGGAAAAAAACAAACGGGTAAATGGATATGTTTTTGCATCTATTTGGCATTTTAGATTTCCATGAAGAAAATCAACACTTGCATTTTCAAGGCTGTTCTCTGTACCACATGCACATGACTGTCTTTATGGTATTCTTCTCAAAAGCACCTAACAATATGCTAAATATGGGAAATGAAGATGGGTCATGATGAGAGAACAGGAAAAGACAGGTAAGATGAAACTTTATGTTACTTAAAAGGTTGTAGGCAAGGTGTTTGAACACTGGTGGCTTATTGATGCTATTGGTTTTTATATAGTTAGGAAGTTGGCCCTGTCCACACAGCAAGGATGTTGCTTTGTCTCCATACTGCTTGAACTAGAAGAGAAATTCTAGTTTGTTGGGAATGGCCCTAGTTCTCAGGAATAGTGAAAGTAGCATTTGACATCAAATTAGTCTCTTTGTCTGAGCTGGCCATTCAGATTTTAACATTCTTAGACCAAAGTGAGGAATTCATTCAGTCCAAGGAGAATAAACCTTATCTTCATAACAATAACATATGTTAAAATATCCAGTTAAAATAATGTAAGTGTAATTATCATTTTATTGTTTTATTTGGACATCTGATGTTTTGATACACTTGGCATCTGTTGAAATAGCTAAAATGCTAGCATGTCTTAGGTAACTTACATATCATTTATTCTTACAACTCTTGAGGCAAATAATTTTATTGCTCCCATTTATAGACGAGGAAACTGAAACATTGAGAGTTAATTAATTTCTTCAAAGTTGACCAGTTAATTAATGGTGAGCATGAGATCCAATTCAGAGGAATCTGACCCAAGAACTCTTGCTTTCAAATGCTATATTTTACTGTTAGAGAAGTGAATGTGACTATGGTTCACTTATTGGTTCTTTGCAAACAAACCAGTTCAATAGTTATGTTTCTTCTTGTAGGTAACTGCCTACTGACTTTGATATTACAACAATCAGTGTTATTTCAATGATTCAAAAGTTTTCATTTTGGATCCTTCTCTGGGTAATAAACCTCATACTAGACAGAGACATGACAGAAGAAAGACCTCTACCTGTCCAAGTCCTTATCTTAGGACTGAGTTTTGATATTGTTACCAGAAAGGGGACCTGGCCCTGAGCGGGTCTGCCTAGGGCCAGCTGATAGTGTGTGGGTTCTTGACTTCGTGTAGGAAAGATTTCACAATATGAGTCCAGGTAGTTTTGAGAGTATGTTTATTAAAGCTGGGGACAGTGAAACAAGGAAGAACCTAGGATAGAAGAAGCAACAGGGCTTTGGTTCTCTAAAAGTATTATAGGGAAGAAATGAGCCTAGGTGGGGCCGCTTTGGCTCCCTGAGAAAGCAGTTCTCAACCTGTGGGTCGTGACCCCTTTGGCGGTCAAACGACCCTTTCACAGGGGTCGCCTAAGACCATCCTGCTTATCAGATATTTACATTATGATTCATAACAGTAGCAACATTACAGCTATGAAGTAGCAACTAAAATAATTTTATGATTGGGTCACAACATGAGGAACTGTATTTAAAGGGCCAGAAGGTTGAGAACCACTGAGAGAAAAGTGGGCCTTGGAGAGAGGTTCAGGGGTTAGCCCAGGATGAGCTGCCACTGCCCATTGCTTCCCTGGTTGCAAGTCTCGTGGGGGTCCCTTATATTTTAGGAGAAGCATGCCTGTGGGGGAAGAAGAGGGAGGAGGGAAAGGCATGGTGCACTCCTTGGAGGGAGAGAGTGTGCTGGGTCCATCGATTTGATGGTTTTTAAAGGCTGGGAGTTAAGGGGAGATCTCAATAGAATATTTACCAGTTTTGCCAGGTGTTCCCTTTCAAGGTTGTAGTTTCCACTGATTGGTCAGTGCCAGGGCAGGGGGTTAATTAGTTATTGCAGTTGACCCTGGTGTCACCAACCTGGTTTTGCTGCTTTTCTGGGCCTGGAGACTAAATACAACTGAAGCCTAGATGTTATCTCTAGGGAGATTAACGTCTGTATTTGGGTATAAATTGCTCAACCAGTTTATTCAGCTATCTGTCTGTTTCCCCATTCCACTTGCCAAGGAATTTTCCTAGCTTTTAGGTATCCTACCCCATTGGCAAGATGACTAAAAAGCAGCATCGGCCCTTGGCAGCCCCCTGCACTGGGACTGCTGGGAGAGACACACTTTCCCAGGGAGGTTAAAGTAGGCCCTCCATCCATAGCCTTGTACAAAAGCTTCTCAAATAATTAGTGGAAATTTCTCACCCACAGGTTACACTGCCTTAGGCCTAATCTTTAAAGCTTTGGTATCCAAAGTGTGTGGCCAGTACCACTCAGCCACCACCTGGAGAATGTAACAAATGAAAATTCTTGGGCCCTACCCCAGATTTACAGAAAGAGTCTGCGTTTTAACAAAACCCTCCGATGATTCATATGCGCAGTAAAGTGTGAGAAGCTCTGCTTTAAAGAACATGATTGTCTACACTGCCAGAATGTGTTCCAAAGACCAAGATCCTGCCTCTGTCAAATATTGGCTGGTAAACTTGTGCAAGTTACATAGAGTCTGTGAGCCTCAGTTTCCACATCTGTAAAAGAGACGAAAATAACTGACAACATAGAGTTGTTGAAGGATGAAAATTGAGAACACATTTAAAGCTCTTGACATGCTGGTATAAGTTGTTAAATGACTCTGCTCAGCTTATGTCAGGTTGACCCTGCGTGGATGTGACACTTTATGTCAGGGTGATCCTGAGACCAAGTACAACCCATTATTTTAGTCTTGCCCTTGGGCTTCACCTAAACAGTATGGTGTGGGAAGCAGTGAAGGAGGCAGGTGGCATGAGGCCTGAAGCTCTGTTGTCAGGGAATGTTCCAGAAGCAGAAGGAAGGTAGGCAGAGTTCAGGGAAACCTGCTTCTTTTGGTTGTATTGCATATTAGCTTTATCAGTATATGAACACATATGGGCCATTACACATGTAGTTCAAATCCAGGGCCCATCCAATGCAAGAATTAAAAAGGGCAAACATAAGTCAGCAATAAAGGACTTGAAACATAAGAAAGAAAACTAAAGTGACAAGAAAGGAGTGCTGATCATTCTCAAACACTGAAAGAGCTTTGAGGATATCAACATGTGCACAAGAAGACATGTGCTACAGGCAGACTTACCCGACTTCTGCCCTCTCTAGGGTTTGCAGGTGAGCGTATAGAGGGAGTGGGAATTTTCCTATTGTCACTGATGGGCTCAGGACACGTTTTCAGAATGCATTATAAAAACAGCACTTCCTCCGCATCCCTCACTGCGGTCACACTTCCTGATCAACATGGGTTTTGTTATAATAGTTTCTTTCTGTTGACAGAAATGTAGCTGGTGACTCCAGGTAGCCTGCCGCTGGAACGTGAGCCAAAATAAACACACCCTTTGGCTCCTCCTAGCTTCAGATGATTATAGTTTTTGAATATGTGCCCTGGCAGCATCTATTGCTGTCATTGTTGTTATTTCAATTTATTGCTAAACTTTTTATAATTCTAGTAAAGATATGTTTTTCATGATAGGACAGGGGTTAGCCAAGTTCACTGAAAGAGGAGAAAATGCAAAGAGAGGTGTAAAGCTGCCTGGGGCAGAGCTTTTCACAAACAAGGGAATTCATGACCTGCTAGATCACCTTTCCAGCGTCCTGCAGCCTGAGTTGTTTTCCAGATTATATGGGCCACATGAGCCACTGAGTGTAAAATATGCCAACATGAGCCACAATGTATTGGTGATTTTCTCCACCTGGTTTTAATTCTGGTCACCAACAAGTATAATCCTATATCATAAAAGGCTAATATGCAAATGGACTGAACAGTGGAACAACCGAACAACTGGTTGCTATGACATGCACTGACCACCAGGGGGCGTGTGCAGAACATGGCGGGCATTGGCAGTGGCAGGATGGTTGTAGCAGGTGAGCGGGGCTGCCAAACCAAGACAGGGTGCCGGTCACTATCATTGGGGTGAGCCTCTGAGGGTTACTGAAAATTCTTTGCTCCTGTGCACCATGGTCCCATTCGCACCTGCTGCCGGTGCCTGGCGCCGGTTCTGACCACTGGGCACCATCAGCGGGTGCGAGTGGCGGCTACCGGCCCTGATTGCACCTGAGGGCTTCTCCACCTCCCCCTGCTCCTGAGGGTGATCGGGACAGCAGCCTCCGCTTGCACCTGCTGCTGGCGCCAGTCCCTATTGCTCCGTGCCATCAGTAGATGTGAGCAGGGTCGGCACCATCAGCATGTAGGAGGGCCGTGGCAGGAGCAGGGCTGCCAGCCGACAGGGAACTGGGGGCCGCAGCGGGAGCAGCTGGGCGGGGGCACAGAGGATGGGCTGAGACCCACTCCTGTGTCTACTGCAGCCTCACAACCCACAGTTCCTTTTAAGGTGCACGAATTCATGCACTGGGCCCCTAGTAAAATTAATAAAAAGAAACAAGGGATTCATTTTCTATTACAATTTATATTTTTGTTTTGACATCTCTGCATTAGATATTAATGTAAACCCCTGATATTGTGGCAAGTGGAGTGGTTAATAGGACCTTTTACTCTCTCTGCCTTTCTATAATCTGCTCATTCATTGTTTTCTTTTTTTCTCTCCTTCTTTGAGAGATTTTCACTGTCTCTTTGACTCTTCCAGGCTGGAAGCCTAGCAGATGTGCATGTGCTGGAAACTTCCATGAGGCTTATTCACTGTGTCTGACATCCCACTTTCCACAGCACGGCTCCCTTGTCCTTTTACCCATTTCCTGCATATATTTTTATAACTCACTTAACAGTTGACATCTGCCTTTGTTTGTTAAGATGCTGCCTTCTCTGACCAAAAAGTGTTGTCACTTTTTATTTATTTACTAGAGGCCTGGTGCACAAAAATTTGTGCACTCGGGGGGGGGGGGGAGAGGGGGTCCCTCAGCCCATCCTGTGCCCTCTCGCAGTCTGGGACCCCTCGGGAGATAATGACATGCTGGCTTAGGCCTGCTCCAAGGTGGCAGAGGGCAGGCCCAATCCCTAGGTGCAGCCCCTGGTCGGGCTCAGTGCAGGGCCGATGGGGGAGTTGGGGCGCTGCCCCCTGTCATGCACAGAGCAGGGCGGATCGGGAGGTAGCGATGCCTTCCCTAGTCACTCTCAGGGTACAGCCGATTGGGGGGTTGGGCACCGCCCCCTGTCACACTCAAGGCAGGATCGATAGGGAAGTTGCGGCGTCACCCCGTGTCACGCACAGAGCAGGGCCGATCAGGGGGTTGGGGTGCTGCCCCCTGTCATGCACAGAGCAGGGCCCATCAGGGGGGTTGGGGCTCCATACCCTGTCACACACAGAGCAGGGCGATCAGGGGGTTAGGCGCCGCACCCTGTCACACACAGAGCCGCAGGGCGATCAGGGGGTTGGGGAGCTCCCCCCTATCAGGCACAGAGCAGGGCTGATCAGGGGGTTGGGGCGCCTTCCCCTGTCACGAACAGAGCAGGGCGGATAGGGAGGTTGTGGCCCTGCCCCCTGTCACATACAGAGCCACAGGGCAATCAGGGGGTTTGGGCGCTGCCCCCTGTCACACTGATCCCAGTGCCAGGAGGCCTCACTGCTCCGCTGATCCCGGTGCCGGGAGGCATATTACCCTTTTACTATATAGAATAGAGGCCTGGTGCACGGGTGGGGGCTGGCTGGTTTGCCCTGAAGGGTGTCCTGGATCAGGGTGGGGGTCCCCACTGGGGTGCCTGGCCAGTCTGGGTGAGGGGCTGAGGGCCGTTTTCAGGCTGGCGGGTGACTGAAGCTCCCAACTGCTCCTTTTTTTCTTTTTTCTTTTTTATTCTGGGCCAGCTTTAGCTCTGAGGCTTAGCTGCTGAAAGCAGGTTTCTGGCCTTTGTTTAACTTCTGTATTTGATACAATGTTGCGGTCCGGCTGGCTGGAGCCTGGCTGACTAACGCAGGTTTCTGGGGTTTTGTTTAGCTTCTATATTTGCAACATAGTTGCTTAGAGTTGCAGCTGAGAGGCCAGCAAGTCAGGTGGGGAACGTTGGAGTCTGCAGTCACTGGAGCAAGCAAGCCTCCCTGTTCGCTTCAGTGCCTGGCTGCCGGCCGCCATCTTGGCTGGCAGTTCATTTGTATATCTCCCTGATTAGCCAATGGGAAGGGTAGCGGTTGTACGGCTAATTACCATGTTTCTCTTTTATTAGATAGGATTATTTTCATTTGTTTATTTTTAAATATATATTTTTTTATTGATTTTAGAGAGAAGGGAGAGAGAGAGAGAGATAGAAACATCAATGATGAGAGAGAATCATTGATTGGCAGCTTCCTGCATGTCCCCCACTGGGGATCAAGCCTGCAACCCAGGCATGTGCTCTTGACCAGAATTGAACCCGGGACCTTTCAGTTTTCAGGCCAACGCTCCACTGAGCCAAACCAGCTAGGGCAAGTGTTGTCACTTTTTAATCTTCCTCACTTCTCTGCATTTGAACTGGCAACATTATTTTGTTTTCAGGCGCTTTGAAAACAAATGTATAGGATTTTAAAATTCTAATATGCCCTCTTCTGGGTCACAAAAAGAGATGATGAGAGAACATGATAATATCTCTTTACAACTTCCCAAATGCTAAAAGAAGTAACCACACTCAGGGTATCTCCTAGAAAACATTAATTAAACTGAATGGAGATATTATCAAACAAGCCATTAGTTCCCTACCACTTGAGTCCTCAAGCTATGGACTCAAGTGGTAGGGAACTAATTGTCTTTGACTGTATGTCTGAAGACCTGATTTAGATAAGAGGCAACAATTACATCCTTTCTCTCCCTATGACCTATGACTTTGTTAACATTGTCGGGATGTGTGTAAGTCAAGTTTTTCCTTCCACATTTGAAGTGAGGAGCGGAGCAGCCTGAAGATGACCTTCCTTCACCAACTAGGGTCTTAGTTAGAGGGGAGCCACCATTAACCCTCCAACTGCCCTTACATATGACTAACCTGTGAAGTTGCCAAACAGGTATCTATAAGAGAAATCTGCCCAAAGGCTCAGGGTTATTCCTTCCCTATTAGTATCCTTGGGTTGTTCTGTCACATGGTCACCTCAACTCTTCCCATTTGTCCTTTGAATGCTGACGGAAACCTATTGCACTCTGCCAGCTTTCTTTTATGTGGTAGAAGAGCCTTGATGGAGACTAGAGGTCTCATATATAAGGAGGACAAAAATCCATAATGGCAACTGTAACTGAGTTTGAGAAATCACTGGGGGAAACTGAAAAATATTGGCAATTACAGCATAATGTAGTAACTGCTAGAGTAGAAGTGTGAGACACTAAGTGGAAATACTATGCTTGTAAGTTTTGAAGTTTTTAGGGCTTTCTTGAAGCTCTTGGACAGAGTTGTTTGATGCGACTTCCTATGGTGATGGAACTGACCTATATCCTCACTGCCATATGGTAACCGCTAGCTACATATGCCTACTGAGCACTTGAAATATGAGTAGTGCAACTGAAAAACTACAATTTTGCTTTTATTTGATTTTCATTTTAATTAATTTATGGTTAATTTAAATAGTCACATATTCTATTGGCTTGTGTATTGGACAGAGCAGTTCTAGGGTGTCAGTCATACGAAGACATTCTTGGTAGCCCATATTTACATCTCATTTCCTGGAAGGTATGAAAGGCCTGAGCACACACGGCACACTCCTCTCCCCAGTACCACCAAAGTCATCAATAAGAAGCTTCAAGACAGGCACTTGGACTTCCTTTAGGAAATCGTCCCATAGGGGTAATTGCTCTCACAGTATTCTGTACTTACCCCCCTGCTGGCACTAAAATGTCCTGTCATATCTGCCCCACTAAACTGTACACTCTGAAGAAAGTGACTGTTTTGTCTCATTCACAGTGTATATACTGAGTGCAGACTATCATGTCTACTAGACAGGTATGAAAAACACCAGTTGAACAAATAGTTTTCCACCTGGATTATTCATAGGATCATAAAAATGTTAATGCCAAAGGGGACTTTGTTATTGTGCCATGCCCTACTATGGCCCCCCTCAATCACTTTTTATTTCTTTCTTCTGACTAGCAAGCCCTAGTGATGTTGGGGTGTCCAGGCCCCCACTATTACTCAGTGACATATGGGCCTTTCTCCCCAACACTAGGGGTAACTAACCCCTGATTGGTATAAATAAATCATGCTGTCTGGCCCAATTCCCTTGGCAAGTAATTGGTTTGAAGGAGGGCATGTAACCCAGTTCTTATTGAAATGATGTGAGGGGTTTCTTCTGGGAATAGTTTTGGGAAAGGTTTACTCTTTAAAAATTTTTTCTATCTATCTATCTATCTATCTATCTATCTATCTATCTATCTATCTATCTTTCTATCATCATCTATCTATCTACTGGTAGATGGATAGATTTTTTTTATTGATTTCAGAGAGGAAGGGAGAGGGAGAGAGAGCTAGAAACATCAATGATGAGAATCATTGATCAGCTGCCTCCTGCACGCTCCACACTGGGGACCGAGCCTGCAACCCTGGCATGTGCCTTGACTGGGAATCAAACCATGACCTCCTGGTTCATAGGTTAATGCTCAAACACTGAGCAACACTGGCTGGGCAGGAAAGGTTTACTCTTAAAAGAGATGTAAGGAAGAGGCAGTTTATTCTTTGCTCCTCAGTATTCCTATGTCTGGATGTGAAGGCTGGAATTGCTGCAGCTTTTGTACACACTGGGGGAGTTGAACTGAGGGTAGAGAGTTGGGACAGATGCAGAGTCTTTGCTATTGAGCTGCTTAACCAACGGTCCTGAAATTTGCCCAATATCTGCACATTTTATTATGGGAGATAATACATTTCCTTATTTTTAAAGCCAGCAGTATTAGGATTTTCAGACTGCATGTGGACATGGCTTGATGAGGTCCTCAGCAAAGCTATAAATAACCAAGGGGCAGCCAAAGCTGAGTTCACATCTGAGGCTGTCTGGGAGCAAATCCAATCCAAGCTCACGTGGTGTGGGGAGCATTCAGTTTCTTGCAGGCTACCAAGGTTCTCAACATTTTTTTGCCAACTGTTGGCCAGAAGCTGCTCTCAGCTCTTTCTTGTAGGGTCTTTGCTATGTGGCAGTTCACATCTCAGCCTGCTCCCTCTACACCAAGCATGTCCAACTCAAAGGCTAACACAGGCCAAATAAACAAGGTTTAAGTTTATGTGGGCTGCAAAAAAACAAAAGCTTCAATTTTCATGGAAATGTAGGTTTATTTTGATAGAGACATGCTGAATACAAAGGGCTGAAATAAATGAGTAATCATTAACATAAAATAATAGAACATTTTAATAAAAATTAATATTTTTTCTTGAACATTAACTTACCAGATACTGAATAACTGCACAAATTAATAAGTGTAATGCAAATAGACCTATTTTTCTTGTTCTCCAAAAGCGAAATATTTCCTGTTGTGCACACCAAACAAGTCAGTCCAAGACTAATGACGTGGAATTGGCTGCTAAAATATTCGCTGCTAGTATTAGTGGCAAGAAATGGTGCACCTGAGCGTAAGGCGCGTAAGGGAAATGGATGCAACATGATTCTAGTAATCAGTCATTAGTGAACGTTGTAGTTCGTTATTAATAATTATGTATAACAGGATACTGTAAAAATTAAGTTACAAAATTTTTATTAAAATGTTTCTTACATACTGTTATATTGGCTGGGCCACAAAAATATTCGTTGTGGGCTGTGTGCGGCCAGCAGGCCTCGAGTTTGACATGCTTGCTCTACACCATCAAGAAAGTCTCCTCAAAGACAGGGTTATATTCTCATGAAATGTAATCATATATCTCTTGTCACTGTTGCTGTATGCTCTTGGTTAAATGTCATTCTCAGATCTTGTCCATGCTCCAAAGAACGCGTCACACAAGGACTTGATCATGGGGCCACCCTAGAGTCTGTTTGCCAAACCTCCTCATTTTGAATGTGATGATATAGGCCCAGAGGAATAATTTGGTTTTCAATGATATAGCTGCTTGGTAGAACAACTAGAAATAGACAGTTTTGTGTGTTTTTTCAACCCAGTACTTATGCCACAAACTTACTCTGTGAAATTATCCTTGTTACCTAATCACTTTGAGGCTCAGTTTGCTAATTTCTAAGATAAGTGTAATTATATCTTTAAGAAATTGTTTTAGAGAGTTTCACATGGAACATTTGTATGTGCCTGTCATGGTTTCTGCAGATATTAGGTATTAAAAAATATTACTTTATGCTTTCTACACTTTTCCACTTTACCATGTACTCTCTTTTTTTTCCTTAGTGAGGAGGACTAGAACGTTTGGATTTTTGTGTTTTTACTTTTAAGGTTTAGAATGAAATCTGTTAGGTTGAAAATGATAGCAAAGGTTCTTTGAACCATCTCAAGAGTAAAAATTTAGGTCCAGAGTCAAATAGGGATCCTTTATTTAAAAGGTGCTAACATAACTGTGTCTTTTCTTTGGCCACCATCTCTGAACTTGAAGTCAAAGAAATTGTATTGATGAATTGAGCTCTGGGGACTTTCTCCCTAACATTTTGGTTTTAGCTTTTTACATCAAGGTCAACCAGCTGTATTGGAGGGCATTTTTTGATGCCATCAAAGCTTCATAAATAATACACCAATGACTGCTTTAACAAGAGGATACAAGCTATGGGTGTTAATGAGAATTCTTAAGGTGCTGCTATTATGCTGTGATTCTTAAAATGAAATGGAGAAATTTCCATTGGTTCAGGATAGTTCACTTCATAAAGTCTGCATGAAAATTCTATTTCTTCTCTCTGACCCATGCTGAATTGTTTTATAGCAGAAGGTCAACAGGGCATGCGTTCTTTTTCACTACACTATCAGACTGCTGTCCTTTGGGGATAAGTTTTTATACAATGGTGAACTGTCGTGTCTGATATGAAAGTAATGTCTTATAATAGACTTTGACAGAGTTAAGAGCCATACTATTGCCCCCTTCTTTATTAAGTTAGACTCCTGGGGGAGTGATGTGTATTAAAAATGTTCCAACAATATTTGTGGACATTTTTCTTAGGTTCTTAGTTCCATGGTGCCATTCTGGCCTTTATTACAAATTTGAATTGCTATAGCTAAAATGATTTTGTAGTATTTGCCCTGTTATTATAATAAGCACAGCTAACATTTATTGAGATCTTACTTTGTGCCAACCCAAGACTTTTTCTAAGTGCTTTACATGTATAAAGTCACTTAGTTCTTTCAAATATTCTTGATTTAAAAAGCACAATCCTATGAGATGTATGTTTTCTGAACTGATATAGATATAATATTTACCAAAAACTTAAGTTTGCCTCTTATTTTGTCATCAAAATGCAGGATATTATTCATGATATTGAGGGTGAAGGCAAATCTATTCTTCTTCTAATTTGCACTTGTTCAACACAGCATCTAACTGATTTACTCTGGCCTTTTCCAAAGTAAGAGAACCAAGACATTCAGAGTCTCATAGTTTATTATGAAGACACCTCAGTCCTCTTAACTACTTATCTCCTTGCTCATAAATATTGTTCATTAAATATTATAAAACTAAAGGCCCAGTATATGAAATTAGTGCATGGGTAGGGTCCCTAGGCCTGGCCAGTGATCAGGGTTGATCAAGTTTCCCACCTCCCTGCCTCCCCGCCTCTTCCTCCCTCACTCCTTCCCTCCTTCCCTTGCTCCCTTAGCACCCCACCACTGCTGCTGGTCGCCCCCCATGTTCTGTGTCACCGCCTGCTGGTCAGTGCAGTCATAGTGAGTGAGTGAACTCTGGGTCTTCCAGTCGAACTCCCAAGGGTACACTTTGCATATTAGCCTTTTATATGTATAGATTGGAATTGGATTAATATAAATATGCCTTATCAATAGATATAATTATCCAATATCTTGTTATGTTACAAATTTGCACATAATCTACAAATGTTTTAGAGAGTTTTATATAGTAACATTTGTATGTTAAAAATGAATTACTTTAGCTAATTCATGATTTGCATATAAGTAGACAAAGAAAGATTTCTTAAGATTTACTTGAACATGAAAATTAAAATAATAATAACTACACAATGATTAGTCCAAATAACATATGAATATGGATGTTTATTAATAATTAATATATTTTAACCTCCTTACTTCCATGAGCCTTTAGAAAGGGCAGTTTGTGTGGACACTGATAGGGCTGTGCCTCTTAGTTGATTTTTGTCATAGCAGAGGGACTCACTCATGGTTTTAGCATCACACACAACTGCAACATCACATATTTTTATTGGATTACCACTAACAAAGCATAATTTTAACTCTTCTCATTGAAGAGTAAGATAGGATTATATGCCTCTAATTTAGAATCTAGTACAACTGTCAAATGTTATAGTTTCAGTAACCGCATTTTAATGAGAGCTCTAACTAATTTATCACCATTAGGATGGAGAAAGCAATAACAGTCTACTTAAATGTTCTGTGGCCAACAGATATTTTAAATGAAGAAGTTGTTCAATAATAAGAATTTCTCTTTTTAACCAATAGCTATGATGATACTTTAAATCTAGCCAGTGTTTGAGTTGATGGGAAGGATTTTCTGATGTGATAGACTGCTGAATTCCACCTGGTTTAAAGTATCTTAATATCATCTAGAGGCCATAAAGAAACTAAAATCCAGGATCAATTTTTTTTTAAGAAAGTAATATAACCCAAGCTGGTTTGGCTCAGTGAATAGAGAGTTAGCCTGTGGACTGAAGGGTCCTGGGTTTGATTCTGGTCAAGGCCATGTACCTTAGTTGCAGGCTTGATCCCTCGCACTGGTCAGGGCACATGCAAGAGGCAACCGATCAATGTGAAATGTGTCTCTCTCACATTGATGTTTCTCTCTTTCTCTCTCCCCTCCCTTTCACTCTCTAAAAATCAATGGAAAAATGTACTCAGGTGAGGATTTCTTTAAAAAGAAATACACATACTACTTTGAGAACTATTAAAGGAACCTAGATCCAGCACAGCTTCAGAATTAGGCATCAGTAATTGGGTAAGTTTCTTTATGCTTCTCATTGTCATAATAAATTGGTAATGAGGAATAATAGACTTACTTGAAAAATTTTATTTCTCCCACTTGCATGAGTGTTAGAAACATAGAAATGAACGTGATTCTTTGCATGGCATCTTCATAGCTGACATTTTAACTGAACAGATAAGTTCATAAGTAGTTTGGGTGCTAACATATGGTGACATTTCTAATTATAGGTCCCTACAGTACAGTAGAACTTCAGATTTAAAAAATTGCTAACTCAAAACAAAGCTCAGTTAATGTCCATGTTTTATAATGTCTGAAAGAAGTTGCAAATTAGTTGAAAGTGTATAACTATAGGAAAATAACTTATTGCCTTAGATAATAAAAAATTGTTATATTTAGAAAAAGAAAGGCAGGTGTGTTATGGAAGAGATTTGCTGTCTTTCAAAGCCTTATACAAGCTTTGCTTAGCTCTCAGATGCCTGGATGAAATTAGTATGTCCCAGGAGAAATCAGCAGGGCAGATTACATCTGGGTTGAAAACCCTGGGAAGACACTTTTTGTCTTGGAATCTAGTGTGTATGGAGCAGGGTAGCTGTGTACCCAACCCTAAGGAGAGGCTTATTCAGGAAGTCAGACACTGGTATAGGCATCTGGAGAGAATTTAATTCCAAGTTTCTAATGGTAGTTTTAATGTTTAGTGTGTATTTCCGTGTGTGTGTGTGTGTGTGTGTGTGTGTGTGTGTGTGTAAACTTTCAAGAACAACATTGAGGAGGAACTTTGTAAACTTGAATGATGAACTAGTTTTATTTGTCTCTACAAGGAACATCATTGTCACATTCATTAGCCCAAATCCTGCCTCTAAAATTTTCAGAGAAGTCTTCATATTCAATTACTTGTTGCTATTTCTACTTCATTTGGAAGTTAAATTTTCTGGTCTCAGGGCTCAGTCAAGTTTTAAGCATTTATTTAATTTGCAGTCTCTAGATGAGGCTCTGGTCTGATTGCAGAATGTTATGGCTTTGATTTTTCCAAGTCCCAAGTCCAGGGAGCTCTGGTATGATTTTAGATACAGGTTGCTGAGAAGATATTCATTTATAAAATAAAGGAAATAAAATGAGAGGAATGATGAGAGTATGGGACAAAATGATTGGGTAGGGCAAATAGACCAAGAAACAACTGAATTAGAAACAAGTGAAGAAAAGAAAGGGATAGGAGAGACAAAGTATGAAGAAGGATGTTGTTTGCAATGTTTTAAATTATATCTATATTAGATTCTTTAAAGACCAAGGCTAATTTCTCAAAGCATTGGTAAGAAGCCACTCAAACTACTCAAGTAAAACATTTGTAATTATCATTTTAAGTAATCCCAGAGTATAAAAGCTGGATTAAGAAAATAAAAATAGAGATTTTTTTTTGCATGGGTTCTTCTGATAATAATTAAAATGAGGTGAAATGGGTACATTTCCATTAGCTTCTTTGCCACCTATCATACAGAGCAAATGTCTATGTTAGTTTTTTCCTTTCAAGTACATTTTAGTTTGCATTTCCCTACATTATATTTTTCTTTGATCTAATACCTATAAGTACAACTATTTGACATGCTGCTTTGAATTCTAATAGTGAATTAATAAAGTGAAAAAAGATGGATGTTTAATTGATGTGTACAACTTTATCAGAATTTTGGTCTTAAAATGATCAATTTTAACCAATATTTTCCTTTTTTCCCTTGAGGTTCTCCCATGGAAAATTCCCTAACTAACTAATTAACCTGTTGACATAATGTTTTCACCTAAAACATGCTATTATAATTAGAGTAATAAGATTGGTTAGGATTAAGGTTTAACTTTTACATTGTCTTAAAATAAAATTTTTGAAAGATGGAAACCATTATTTGTCACCCAAGTTCTTCACATATATGCACCGGGAGAGTAAGTCTATGGTGTCTGTTAGCCAAGTTAGGCAGACATAGAAATATGTGCACAGTCAACTAAAAACATTTGTGTTGAAGCTTTGTTTTGGTTTATGTACAGTGGAATCAATTTCCACTGGAAATTGCTAAATTTTTAGCATGAAACTGCCAAGGGTATAGCCTAGCTTTACACACTATTGATTTTTTTCTCCCATACTTTATAATTTCTGAAATTTAGCTCTTTTTTTTGAAGCAGAATTACAAAGTTTAGTTTCAAACACCATGCCATTTATGGTTTACACTTTAGCAACATTAGAATTGCTGAGAAAATAGGTTTTCCATTATGAAATTAAATTTACTTTTTTCTATACAGAAATTAGACTTGTTTCTGGTTTGTGGGTTAACATCTAAGTAGTAGTAAAAATGACCTAAAGTATAGTATTTAATCTGACAAATATGTAGATATTTTGAATAAAACCCTACTAAATGGCATTTTTAGTAGGATTAACTTCAAGTTTCTCCATGGATATAAGACCGGGATTAATTAAAATGGGTATTTCCAACTCCTTGCTTAACAAATGAGAGTAAAATTAAAGTGGCAGTCCAGACCTAAAGTTCTTATGGATATATGAATGGATTTATCTATAAAATTTAGAGATTTAGCCCTAGCCAGTTTGGTTCAATGAATAGAGCATTGGGCCCATGGACTGAAGGGTCCCGGGTTCAATTCTGGTCAAGGCATATCTCTGACCAGGTTGGGGAGCCCGTGGGAGGCAACCAATCCATGTGTCTCTCTCCCATTGATGTTTCTCTCTCTGTGTCTCTCCCCCTCCCTTCTACTCTCTCTAAAAATCAATGGAAAATTATCCTCGAGTGAGGATTAAAAACAACAACAAAAAAGTTTAGAGATTTATAGGAAGGCACAGTATAGGCAAGCTAATTTCTAACTTTGAAGTTTAAGGGCAAGGGAGAAAAGGAAGGGAAGAAGGCGCTATGGGACAGGGAAAGTGATGCATTTGTCTTCTTCCCTGCATACGTTTATCACAATAAAACATTTAATTATTTTACTATGGCTTGCTGATTTGAAGTTACATCAAAAGCCTTTTATTATCTTCATACCATGGGCACAATAGGATGGGCAATGAGATAAGAAATGGTTACCTGCCTTCCTAGAATTGTAGTAGATTGGGAGATCTATGTGCCTATATATAATGATTACATCTTCTATTATTCCATTTCAAAGTACAAAATCTCTGGGAATAAACATAGAAATGGCCAAAAACTGTTTTGAAAAAGTAAGAAAAACAAAAGCAAATACTTCATGAAAATGGACCCATAATGTTTGAATGAGTGAGAACAGATGACCTTATCTTCCCTTCTTCACATTATCCCAAAGGAAGTTGAATGCTCAGGGTGAAAGGTTTACCAAGTCTACCCCAAGAGGGAATTTCAGTAGGAGATGAACTAGAGACTTGTAAAGTTATAAGCCTTTCTCTAGGAACTCTAGGAAGCTGAAGCATGGAGTGAAAGGAGGACTTTAGTTTAGTTTTCAAAAGAATGGTGGCAAATTTATTTAGGGCAGATTTCTTTTTTTTCTGACAATCTTTGATATTTCATAATCTAAGCCCACTAAAACTTTACTTTTTACTAGGCTTGGTATACATGCTCAACATTTACACTTATTTCAAATTCAAACAAGATTGTCCAAACTCTGAAATCTGGTAGTTTATCAAATTACCTTCAATTGTTTTCAGTATAAATTTTTCACTGCCAAATGTTTTAGAGTGGAATATGCCTATTCATGTCCTTTAAAGGTTGATGTCTGTCTCTGGTAGGGTGCTTGCCTAGATGTCAGTATATTGCCCTTCTTAGATGAACAGGCATTTTCTATTATGCATATATTTTAACTAATGTTTACTAATTTATATACTAGAAATATCGAAGGTGTTTAGTATACCTGAGAACCTGAGGATTTCTTCTAATGAGAAAATAAGAGATTTTCCACATTGAATTGTTCTAAGTGATTCTGAAGTGCTTATTCATTCACAGGGGAAAAAAAAACAACTTCATAGAGTTGGATGAATCCAGATGTATTTTCGGATTGGGAAACAGCTCAAGTTTTTATATAAATGTTTGGTTTGTGGTAGAAACCATAATATTTTTTTCCAAAAGGCATTGTCCTTTCCATTTTAAACTTATATGATTTTTGAGGGAAATGTAGTCCATGTGTTTGTGATTTATTTACACTTACTCATTAAAATAATTTTTGTTAAGATCTATTAAGTATCCAATCAGCTTCTTATTCTATGGGGATTTTTTCTGAAGTTTTTTTTCTCCTGAGAACCAAAGTTGAATTTGATAAAAAACTTGAGGGGTTTGTTTTGTTTGTTTTATAATTTTCTAAAACTTAGAAATCTAAAAGATATAGTGGATCCGATGCAGTAAGATACCTGCTAATTCTTTTTTTCTTTATTATTATTATTTTTAATTCTTTATTGTTTAATGTATTACATATGTCTCCTTTTAACCCCATTGACCTCTCCCCACCAGCTCCCACTCCCCAGAACAGGCCCTCACCCCCCTACTCTCTATGTCCATTGGTTATGCTTATGTGCATGCATATAAGTCCTTTGGTTGATCTCTTATTCCTCCCCACCTCCACCCTCCCCTCCCCTGCCTTCCCTCTGAGGTTTGATGGTCTGTTTGATGCTTCTCTGTCTCTGGATCTATTTTTGTTCATCAGTTTATGTTGTTCATTATATTCCACAAATGAGTAAGATCATGTGATATTTATCTTTCTTCAACTGACTTATTTCACTTAAGATAATGCTCTCCAGGTCCATCCATGCTGTTGCAAATGGTAGGAGTTCCTTCCTTTTTATAATGGCATAGTATTCCATTGTGTAGATGTACCACACTTTTTTTTAATCCACTCATCTGCTGATGGGCACTTAGGCTGTTTTCAAATCTTAGCTGTTGTAAATTGTGCTGCTATGAACATAGGGTTGCATATATCCTTTCTGATTGGTGTTTCTGATTTCTAGGAATATATTCCTAGAAGTGGGATCACTGGGTCAAATGAGAGTTTCATTTTTAATTTTTTGAGGAAACTCCATACTATTTTCCACAGTGACTGCACCAGTCTGCATTCCCACCAGCAGTGCACAAAGGTTCCTTTTTCTCCACATCCTCTCCAGCACTTGTTGTTTGTTGATTTGTTGATGATAGCCATTCTGACAGATGTGAGATGGTACCTCATTGTTATTTTGATTTGCATCTCCCAGATAATTAGTGACTTCAAGCATTTTTTCATATGCCTCTTGGACTTCTGTATGTCCACTTTCAAAAAGTGTCTATTTAGGTCCTTTGCCCACTTTTTGATTGGATTGTTTATCTTCCTTTTGTTAAGTTGTATGAATTCCCTATAAGTTTTGGAGATTACACCCTTATTGGATGCAACATTGGCAAATATGTTCTCCCATGCAGTGGACTCTCTTATTGTTTTGTTGATGAAGATACCTCCTATCTCTTATCAAAAAAATTACTTTCTTAAGACTGGGATTATAAAAGAATCATTCACTACTAAGAAATAAGCTTTCTTGTGTTGCTAAATCAATTAGGTTACTACAGAATGACTAAAACATAATGTGCTGAATGGCTGTGATTAAAGAATATAGTAGTGAGGCTTGGCCATTTAGAAGTAGTATTTTCCTTGCTTATTACAAACACATTTAAAAATAATTTAGTAAAATATATAAAAGAAATAAGCTAGTATGTTGACTATATTTAATAATACTGTATTTTACACTTGAGATTTGCTAAGAGTAGATCCAAAACTTATCTTTGTAA
Source organism: Myotis lucifugus (assembly GCF_000147115.1). Lineage (NCBI taxonomy): Eukaryota > Metazoa > Chordata > Mammalia > Chiroptera > Vespertilionidae > Myotis > Myotis lucifugus. The sequence continues at coordinate 617,144 of NW_005871170.1, read as the reverse complement.
GATGATAGAGGATGTGTTAACTAACCTTATTGTGGTAATCATCTTGACATATCATTTGATATATGTACATTATTTTTTACACCTTCAACTTACACTGTGTTATATGCCAATTATATTTCAATAAAGCTGGAGGGAAAATAAAACAAGAAATAGGCTGTCTTTAAAAAGTTTGATAGAGCAACATAGGAATTATTGCTCTATGCAGAGGGGTCAAAACTCAAAGGACACATAAAATAGTGTTATCCAGGAGCATTTGTTAGGGAAAAACAAGAGCTTTAAAAACACTTGAGTCAGCCCAGCCGGTTTTGCTCAGTGGATAGAGCATTAGTCTAGGAACTGAAAGGTCCCAGGTTCAATTCTGGTCAAGGGCACATTCCTGGGTTTTAGGCTTGATCCCCAGTAGGGATTGTGCAGGAGACAGCCAATCTGTGATTCTCTCTCATCATTGATGTTTCTATCTCTCTATCCCTCTCCCTCTTTGAAATCAATAAAAATATTTTTTAAAAATTTAATAAAAAATACTTGAGTAAGAGAACAAAGATATTTATGTAGTTCTTTAATTCATAGGAAATTTCTCCTCTAAGGTATTTATAAGGTTGGAAAATTACAGATAGGCAGATGGGTTTGCCTTTTTTGAAGGGATGAAAACTTTGTGATATCAAAATTCAAACTTTGGAAGGAGTGAAGGGAAAGGGTTATCAAGAAACAGTGAAGGTAAACATGGTCCATGAGATCCAAGAGCTAGGCAGGAATTAGTTTGTACAGTCCCTTTTGGGCCATGATAGGGAATTTGTATTTGGTTTCAACTGTGATGGAAAACTACTTGTGGATTTTAGGCAAAGGACAGACTTAATTTGATTTATGCTTCATAGATCCCTGGGCTGCTCTATCGAGAATAGATCTCAGGAAGGCAACAGCATAGAAAGTGAAACCAGTTAGGCGGTACCTGGAGTAAGTAGCCCAGGAAAAAGATGATGGTGATTTAGCCTAGCAGCTCAGTTATAAGAAAATGAACAGATTTGTATGACATTTTGAAGGTAGATTTCATAGTGGGGAAACAACAAAACTAGAGGTGACTCCTTGCCTGGCTTTAGCAAACTGGGGTATGGCGATATCATATATTGGAAGAAATAGGTGTGGTTAGAGGGGTCATTGGTTTTGGTTTTGTTTAGTTGCTATGTGGCCTGCTGAGATGCCCATTAGAGACCCATGTATAAATGTCAGTCAAAGTGTAGACAGTGATAATGTGAAATAATAAATATGATTGCTGTTAAAAAGGTTCTCAGATAAAAGTATACCTATATCTACTCCAGTGATGGTGAACCTTTTGAGCTCGGTGTGTCAGCATTTTGAAAAACCCTAACAACTCTGGTGCCGTATCACATATAGAATTTTTTTATATTTGCAACCATAGTAAAACAAAGATTTATATTTTATATTTTTTGATATTTATTTTATATATTAAATGCCATTTACCAAGTAAAATCAACCAAAAAAATGAGTTCGCGTGTCACCTCTGACACGTGTGTCATAGTTTCGCCATCACTGCTCTACTCTCTACATGGACCCTGCAGATTGTTTTAATAAAAAGCAGAGCTGTCAATGTGATAGATATGGATAGTCATGTTTGAACACATTTTTAGAGATGTGTACTTAAAAATTTTCCTAACCAAACAGAGGAATAATTGGAACCATCCACCTGCTGTTTATTGTTTGTAGAGTATTATTATTTTATCTTTAAAGTAACTGTTTACATATAATTTATTCCAAAATAACATACTCAATTCTTTAGTTATACTCAAAAATTTCTTTGGGTATTACTGAGGATAAGTAAGTGCCTCTTCAGTACTATCCCATACAAAGTAGTTTTATTATATAAATATAAATACAAATTAAATATCAATAACTCTAAATAATAATACACATAGAAAATTAAATGGTTTTGTTTCTAAAAAAGTATATATGTAAAACATGAATTTTATATGTAGCACATATATAATATATAAATAATTCAACATATATCCATTACATCATAGAGATTTCTGACCATCCCTTGCCTTCTCTCTCTCCTCACCAACAATCCCTGAGTCCTATTATATATTCTCAGCCAAGGAGTTCTTTCTGGGATTTTCTTAGTTAAATATATTTTTCAATGAGTTTTGTTTATTCTATTATGGCCTCTCCTTCTGCCAATTATTTATGTTCTGGCAAATAGTTTTGATCCACAGAACTTGATAAAAGAGATAGTACTTGACCTACCACAAAGAGAGTAACATTATAATTGTTAAAATGCAAGTCTCCTGGTAACTTGAAATACCTTCAAGAAATGGGCCAATATGCAGAGGAAAAGATCAGTAGGCAGTAAAGGATTGGTAGAAGTTCTCTGACATTACAGTACTTCATTTATATCACTGCGTCCTGGAAGAATTCCTCTACCATTATATGAACTATAGCTGGGAGAATATCTAATCAGGATAGACAAAAATGCATCCTTGTAGGGATTATACACCACATAGAGCTGGGTCGATTAGTGATAGCATTTCCGGGAACATTGTCCCATACAAAATGGAGTGTTTACTTGTACACTTACCTTCTGACCTGAGTGAACACTAAATAAACCCAAAGTAAGCAGACCTTGTAAGCATAGAATAGGTCTGAAAAAGTCTTGCTATATGAGCAGCATGATTCATATGAAGTGAATTCATGCAGAATAATGTGTTACAGCAGTAGCATTCAACTCACTTGTTTCCATCATGACACAGCAGTTGAATGGTATTTACTTAAGTAACAATTTGTGGTGTGAAATCCCCAAAGTCCCAGCTGAAACTCTCTCACAAAAAAAATATATACAAGAAAGCAAGTACATGGCACTAAAAATATACAGATACTCTTACCATTGCTCTAATTTGTATTAAAACATGTATATCATTCACAAACTTTGATTTTTTGTTATTAATAATTAATTGCACTGCACACATCTCACAGTTAATGGCTGTATTGATGAGTGTTTCTAAGATTCTAAGTATAGCAAGTCCAAACGTTTTAATGATCCATGTGTGACATCTCAATCCAGAGTCAAGCCAACTCTAAGACGAACATTCCACAGTTCACTCTTGGGATGCAGTTTTTTATTGTAAAATCTGGCAGCTTTACTTTTATGTAGTTTGGGCTGTATGCCATACTCAGAAAGACTTTCTGTTTTCCAAGGTTATAATTTTAGAAATAACTACAATTTCCCCTAGTATTTTTATGGTTTAACTAGAGGCCCGGTGCACGAAATTCACGCACAAGTAGGGTCCCTAGGCCTGGCAGGTGATCAGGACTGATATCTGGGATGACTGGCGGGGTGATCAGGGGCCCCCACTGGCACCCACCTTGGCTGGCCTGGTGCCATCCACTCGCCAGCCCCTTCCCCCACTGCCACTGCAAGTCGCCTCCCTTTCTGGGGTGACCAGTGGGGCAATTGGTGGGGGGGCTGCTGGCACCCGCCTTGGCTGGCCTGGGGACTGCAGGCTGGGGGCAGCTCCTGCATTGAGCGTCTGCTCCCTGGTGGTCAGTGCGTGTCATAGCAACCAGTCATTCCAACGATCTTTCTGCTGTTCGGTCAATTTGCATATTAGGCTTTTATTATATAGGATTTTTTTATGTCAGTATTTGGAACCTCTGCTCTAATAGAGCTATGGAGAAATATTTTCACAGCCAGCTACTTTCCCTAAAATAGTCAGCTCAAAGACTTTTACCACACATTTAAGTCTGGAATTCAA
>NW_005871170.1:539651-612717 GCF_000147115.1 Myotis lucifugus | reverse complement strand
CCCGCTGGGGGGGCTTGGCCAGCATGCAAACAGCCATCAGCCCCTCACGCAGGCTGGCCAGACACTCCAGTGGGGACCCCCACACTGAAGGGGGTGTGGCCAGTCTGAAAATGGCCCTCAGCCCCTCACCCAGGCTGGCCAAGCACCCCAATGGTACTCCCACCCTGATCTGGGACACCCTTCAGGGCAAACCAGCCAGCCCCCACCCATGTACCAGGCCTCTATCCTATATAATAAAAGGGTAATATGCAAATGGACCCTAACAGCAGAACGACTGGGAATGACTGGTCACTATGACACACACTGACCACAAGGGGGCAGATGCTCAATGCAGGAGCTGCCCCCTGGTGGTCAGTGTGCTCCCACAGGGGGAGCTCTGCTCAGTCACAAGCCAGGCTGACGGCTGCCAGTACAGCGGTGGTGGTGGCAGCCTCTCCCACCTCCTCAGCAGCGCTAAGGATGTCCGACTGCAGCTTAGGCCTGCTCCCTGCTGGCAAGTGGGCATCCCCCGAGGGCTCCTGGACTGCCAGAGGGATGGCTGATTGCCAGCTTAGGCCCAATCCCCTGGGGAGTGGGCCTAAGCCAGCAGGTGGTTATCCCCCCGAGGGGTCCCAGACTGCAAGAGACACAGGCCAGGCTGAGGGACCTCCCACCCCCCGCCAAGTGCACAAATTTTTGTGCACCGGGTCTCTAGTATACCATAAAGATCATCTAGTATAATGTCCTCATCTTCTATATGGGGAAATGGAAGTGAATGTGAAGAATGCTAAAGTAGTAAAATGTTTTACTCAAGGCCCCGAAATGTCAGCTGTCAGAGCATCTCCTTCCATGCTCATGAGGTTATTATTCACTTATTGCATCCATCCCTCTGCTTTACCATCACTTAATGAGCAAATCTTGATGTGGGCCTCACATGATTCTAGTTGGCCAAATTTATTGATCCTCTTGATTAAGAGGATAAAAAGTACTTCAGGTTTTCAACGCCTTTGGGGGAAATGGGAACCCAGTACATCCCACTTTTCAGATTGCACATATTTTCCTTCTTGCTCAGAATCAGAATATTTCAACTGGTTGTTACGAAATCTATGAGTGAGTTATAAAAATAGCTGTTAATGTGAAACCAATCTGGTCTCTCCCTTGGCTTTATTTAGAACTTGTAAGAACATCGAGAAGAGGAAAGAGTTGAGAACCCATTCACTGCCTTCAGCAACATCACAGCATCCTAAATGAGTGGCACATTTACAGTGTTATTCCCTAGTCTCACTGGATTACAGAGCCAGCAAAAGGATGATTTCATAGGGAATGGAGATTTAATGAGATGTAAAATACAGAACTCAGTTTTCTATGACAGACATTCCCTAGTCTCATTTTGTTCTCATGCATATAAATAGGGATAACTATTGACTGCATGGTCTATCTTACGGAAGCCCATGAAAAGACTAGATCTGTTTCTTTGGGCAGAGACTAAAGATTCATGGAGCCATCTCTCTGACCTATTTTTCTTCGGACTCACTATTTCAACTCACAAAGCTGCAAAGCTGCATGCTTATAATTCTTAACAATGATTATTTTAAAGAAACCATATTGCCCTCCCCCACCTTTCTCACTTCATAGTAGTGTCTCAGGCTGTTTTTTTAAAAAAATGACAATGGGTATAAATAGTAATCTAATTATAGTTAAAAGAGATTTACAGCTCTAATTACAACTGCTGTTAAATTTCAAAGGGACTGACATAAGCAATCAACACATCCCATACAAGAATCCATCTTGCTATTGTAAGCGCTACCTGCCAATTGTTTGTCAGTTAAATGACATGCAACACTGCACACATTATCTCCAGAATTAGTGATGCTGACAGTTTTGCCATGTTTAATGTATGTAGGTAGTATAATGCAAAGGCATGGAGCCTAAGAATTACTCAATTAGGGACCGCTACTTTGTCAATATTGCATATTTCATCAAGTGTGTTATCATCTCTTTCTCTCAATGGCATTTATTATTATTATTTAGCTCAATCAACTACACATTCAGTAATTCTCTATGATAAAAGTGATCATTCTGAGACACATACACTTAGTTAGACATCTAGGCAATATATATTTGCGTATATAGGGTATCCCCCAAAAAAGTATATACTTTGAATAATTAGAAAGGAAGTGTTTATTAAAATACATTTCATTTTCATAATTGGCTATTAGTTATTAAAGAGTATATACAATTTTTGGGATACCCCACCCAGAGTTTATATTATATAACAATTACAAGGTATTTGGATATATATTATATAACAATTACAAGGTATTTGCCACATATCAGGGTAGAAATTTTATAATAGTCTCATTGGGTCTTAGAACAAACCTTTAGTGTATATACTATTGTATTATTCTTTTGGATAATTTCTCTTATGGAATAAATATTATAAGTCTTCTGGGATGAGGCAGACATGTGTGTGGGGGAGTTTGCTGAGAATTTAAACAGGTTAAGAATAATTTTTCAACCATACCTCAGCCCCTAGCTTCATCAACTGGCCGTAGCTGGACACGCTGCCCTCCCATCTGAGGCCTCAACCCTACTTTGGATCCTGAACCATCTGGACAAGACACACTTAATTCATTCTGGACCAGTTATCTAAAGGGACTCCACATGAAGCATGTCCTGCGATCTGAAATTTGGGTGTCTCAGTGCAAACCACCTGGCATCCAAGAATGTTCTTCAACTCAGCGTTCCCCACTCCCCAGGATGGACTCCCTGTCAGGGATCCTCCTGCCCTAGAGATCCTCGCCAGGGACAGCAACTGAGTCAACAAAGTGCAGCTTTGGAGTGAGGCTCTGCTGTTCCCATGGCTGTCCTGTCTCAGCCCTGCTGTCCTGTGTTCAGACCCAATCATGAGAACTTACTGACTTCTTACATACATTCTATTCTCCACAGAGTAGTATATGTTACCAATACATTCCTCCATCTCCTTAGAACCTGCTTTTTTATGGTCTGGAAATCCTGGTCTGACTGTGAGTGAAATCACACTTGGTATCAGGATTGACATTCAGATAATATGAACCAGTGTGGGGATAGCAGTTGCTAAAACAGGGAAACACTTCCCACTACTTGGTAAAGAGCTATTGATGCCAGGACCTCCTCTCACCCCCAAGTCCTCCTCACTTCCTTCAGCTACCAAGGCCCCTTTCTCGGGACTCCCAAAGGTACATAATATTTAGCCACTGAAGGTGGTTCCCTGGCACTGCAAGAGACATACGGGACACTGCTCCCACTTAAATTGGTATCCATTCTACTTGGCTGGTGGTTGTGCCTGCTGTGCTGTGTCTGTTAAATGTTTGGATGTTATTCCTTGCCATTTTGTCTTTGGTTTAGACAAATGAGCAGCCTGCTATTTCAGGCTACAGGTCAGGTTTTCTGCCAGTCCTTTACTCCATTTTTTCTCCTATGCTCTCCACATTGCCACAAGAAATCAGACTGCCCTCTTACACCCCCTACCTAACAAATGATGGATAGCTTTATCTTTAAGTACTTTAATATTTTTAAATCATGCAATAATGGACAATACCACTTGTTAATCAATGGAAAAAGAATAAATATGCACTAAACTAGTAAAATGAAGGAATTTTAAAACAGGGGTTTGGCAATGACGGTACCCTATAACTAGACGGTAGGTCAAAGCAGTTGGTCATGTCTCTGATTCAGTGACATTTGAAAGACATAATTACAGTGAAACCGCTGCATCCGTGCCAACATGAACAGTTTCTTTCTTGAGATAACTGATCCCAAAGGATGGTAGGAATTATTTTCTTATGTATTCTACTGGCATTTGTTTTGTCAGAACATAACGAATTACACATAAATCCTGTTTTATAAATGGTATGCTGGGCTTTAAATACAGTCCAATATGTCATTCTGTCAGAGATTAGCAAAAGCAAACTGTTTTGTTGATTGATTCATTATTCTCAGTGCTCAATTGGAGAAAAATATTACTGAATTTATGATGAAGAATTTTCTTTAAAATGAATTATTTAAATAGTTTATGCTGAAACAATAATAAAGGCATTTGTATTTCTTGCATGTTAAAATTGTTATCGAGTCACCGACCTGTCTTCCTCATCACCCTGAGAATTCTCTGTAGCATTAATAATGTATTAGATTGTATAAATGATGCTTGGTTACAAGCAATGTGGATTTTGTGTGATAGCGTGAGGTATTTTTTAATAGCGCCTGGCTTTTTCAGGAAACTCAGCAACCTACCTTTACATCATTTCAAATTATTTTTTCATTCGCACTTATCTATATTTTAAAATGTCTAAATGCCCTCACTGAATTAAGAACACATAGCTTTGGCAACCCAATACTTGTACTTAATCTATAGGAGACTAAACTCAAAGATTACATCCAAATGATATCATTGCATCAGAGACAGAATTAAACCTACATCATCATTGGATATTTGACCTTTATCTTTTTTGGCAGCAAATAACTTGGTTGTCTAGTTTTGAATAATGAAAATAGTAAGTCCTTGCTCAGGTTTTGTCCAGCCAACTCCTTTTGGAGTCCACAGTTTCAATTCTCTGAGCTGAGAACTTTACACCTTCACCTTATTTATGGTTTCCTGGTCAAAATGTTTATCATTACACCTTCTGAACTCTAGGCTAATTCTTATGAATTAAAAAATCTGAGTTTTCCTGTCTGTAAAAGTTTGACCTAACTTCTTTTCTTTTTGACCATAGAACTCTTTCTTTTTGACCCAGTCGAAGCAACAATAACTATCCAACTCTAGTATTACTTTTCTGAGAGGCCAGATAAGGACACAAATTTGATCAGTCTGTTTAGCAAGGCATAGAGTTCTCTTTTATCTTGTTATGGATTAAGCAGTGATCCTCTGATGAGTGGAAATCCCAATATGGATTGAAAAGTCCCTGTTTTACTGATTTGGTTTCAACTCTGAAACCAAAGAAGAAAATTTCTAAAACAGATGACCTTAAAGGGCCCCTTTAACCTTATTTTTCTGCTAATTTTCTAGAGGAGCTCATTCCCATGTCTTTTTCCCTTCTAAAAAGGATCGTCATAACTAGGGAGCATTAAAGTTACTTTTAGCCTGAATAAAATTTTTCATAAAATTTAAGATTTAGAAAGTTAGGTCACTTAGACCTGTCGAACTTACACTAAAAAACAAAACAAAACAAAACAAAAAAGATAAAGAACGGAAAACAAAAACAACTCTTGTTTTGAAATGTTTTAAACTGTTAGTAGGAAGAATGAACTTCTCACAAATGCCCTGAAGGAAGCACTAAATCTGAGTCAATAGAATTCACCGGAGAACACTTGGCACTAAATAAAAAGGTTGAGATATTGGACAATGACCTGAAAAGGAGTAACGTGAGAATCCTAAGCCCAACTGAACACTCTGCTGTGGTAGAAAGCCCCTTGAGTTGGAAAGAAAATTGAATCTGTATTGGAGCCAAATTTTATACCTTTTTTAGACATTTATAATATTTGGGGGGTTTATGTTAAAAGTCTGGATATGGATTATCTTGCACTTTCACTGTGTTTTAAAACTATCTTTCTGAAAAAGATGAAGTCCTTAATAAAAGTCCAATGAATGAAAAATATCACATGAGAGGCAGTTGATATATTCCTGGACTAAATCTACATAAATCATCTTAAGTGAAAAAGACCTGGATAGTTGAAAAAATGCTCTGCTTTCAGAAGACACAGAGGTCATTTTTGTCCTTTTTAGAATCTAAGTTAATTCTGTAAGTAAACCATAATGTAAAATTTTTAAAGACTTGAAAAATGTTAATAGCTTTGGTATTTCTAAAATTTCATTTTTTCTATGGTTAGTGTGAATTGATAAAAATAATCTCATAAAAATTCATCCTAATGACACTGCTACCATTAAAAAAATTAAATTATTTATCTTTCATCCCCATCAATCCTTATCTTGAGTGATTTTACATGTGTATATGTGTATATCCATCTATCTATCTAATCTTAGGATATACATCTTAAGTCAAGTTCATTGACAAAGTCAAGATGTCAAGACATGCAGGAGGTTTATAAGGGAGTGTTCTTGAAAACATCAATTATGGGGGAGTGTCGGAAGCCAGCATTGGGCAGAAAGAGGAATTAAATTGTGATACAGTCACAATAGAGCCTTCAGCTGATCCTTTAGAAAACTCTGGAGCTGGCGTGTCCCTTTAGGCCTTGTCCTTGCTTCCTGTGTCAACCAGTCATTGGCCATGGGCTGACCGTGTAAGGGTATGTAAACTTGAATGAAGCAGCTCTCTCTGAGGGGGATTCTCAAGGAGAGACACTGTGATCCACCAGGGTTCTGGCAGCTTTGGTTCTCAAGGAATAACTGAGCACCATTTCCATCTACTTGCTTTGTGAAAAAAATCCCATCCCACCTGGAAAGAACACCTCCAGTCTTCTGGTTGGTTTATTTTACTTAGGAAACTTATAAGATGAAAATAAGTTGGGAAGAGGGTAGCTCCCCCTGCTGTATATGGCCTTGCACCAGAACCCTAGGGTTCTATGTTGTGACTGTCCATAAACTTCATAGAGTGTTTCCCATCACAGATATCTCTAAAATACACATGGTCTATCAGATTATATGACCCACATGGCAGCACTGCTTGCAATTTAGGTTGGTCCTTCTGCAGAGACCCTTTCTGATACACACAGCTGGAAGCCTTCCATGTCTCTCAGTGAGTGGGAACAGTATTCCCAATTGTGAAATAGGATGTTTCCAGAATCTAAGAAGGCCAACTAGGCAGTGTACATCCTTCTTCAGAGTGAAAACTGCAAGATGCAGGAATTTGCCTGTTACTTAGGCTTACTCCAGATTACTGGGTCACTAAAAACTGCCCATGCAGCAGGGCCTGAAATTTCATGAGCACTCTACGCTTTCATTTAGAAGAAAAAGAAGAAGAAAAGAAAAAGCTTTCAAATCATACTCCAGGTAATAGCCTTGGAAGTAATCAGAATCTTGTTATATTCTTAGCAGGGCAAATTAATGATAATATAAGATAGTAAGAATGGCAAGACATAAGAAGAAATTTTGAGGGGAGGGATTGTTATGAACCAGGGGTTTCACAAACAACCAGTTTTTTGCTGAACTTTATTGTGACTTTTGTATTTTGAGAACATTATCAGTCTATTGGTCATTATTTTGATACTCTTCGTTTCTATGACCCTTTGTTGAATTAACTTATTCCTCAATTCCATATCCCTTTAAACATTCACTTATTTAATATACATTTATTAAATACCCACCCTGTTCTAGGTTCTGAGAATATAGCAATGAACAAATAGGCAAAGTTCTTTCCCTCACCCCTACATGTAGGAATAAGCTCATCCCTAGTATGGATAAACAAATACACAAAAAATTAATTTTATATCTGCCTGACTAGTATCTATCTATCTATCTATCTATCTATCTATCTATCTACCTATCATCTAGCTATCATCTTTAAAAACAGTGAGAGAATAAATCATGCAAATTTCTGAGAGAAGAATGTTCCAGGCAGAGGAAACAGCAATTGAAAAGGCCTTGATGCAGGAATATGCAGGTCATATTTTAGGAACAGCAAGGATGCAGTGTGACCAAAATAGATAGAGCAAAAGGAAGAGTATTAGGAGATGAGCAAGGGACCAAATAATCTTGATGATTATTGCAATCACTTTGGCTGTATATGGACTAAAATAGGAAGCCATTGGAGCATTTTGAGCAACATACTCTGATTTACATTTTGAAGTAGTCCGTGGCTGCTGTGTTGACAATCGGTAGCCAATACTGAAGCAGAATAGGCTGGGAGCTATTACAACTAACTGATAGGGAAACTGTCTCAGGCTAGATGCAGCTATTAAGTAGTAGGGTTCTCAGTTATTTTGATTCTGAGTGTGTATAATTTTGTTGTTCTTCTTCTTTTTCTTTTCTTTTTTCCTTTTCTTTTTTTGTTAATCCCCACCTGAGGATATTTTCTCCATTGATTTTTAGAGAAAGTGGAAGGAGGGAGAGGAGAGAGGGAGAGGTGAGAGAGACACATCAATTGGTTGCCTCTTGTGTGTCCTGACCAGATTGGGGATCAAACCTGCAACCCAGATGCATGCCCTTGACTGAGAATCAGATCCCTAACCCTTTAGTCCTGGGCTCTAACCACTTAACAATACTGGCCAGGGCTAAGTATGTTGAATTTCTAATTAATTGTATATAAAGTGTGAGAGAAAGAGAAAGCTCAGAGATGATGCTAATGTTTTGGGCTAAGCTATTGGAGATAATAAAAAGACAAAAAGAGCTTGTAGGGTTAATGTATTGAAGGTCTTGATGATATCAAAGAATGTTGGAGTTAGAATATCAAGAAGTGAGATGATGGTCAGCATATTGTGTTTGCCATCAGAATAAAGGCTGACACTAAATATTTGCTCACTAAATATTTGATGTTAAATGAAGAGCACCTGTTAATGCATGATATCATATCTTCTAGAAAAAATGAGTTAAGTAGCCAACAGCTCCGTATCTGTTCCTTCCTTCCTTCATTCTTTCATTGAAAACTCATCTATTGACTGAGAAACTATTACATGTCAGGTATTGTCTTTGCCACATTGGTTCTTTTAAGCCAAGATGCCTTCTGGTTCTTCTACCTGACAAACATTTCTTTGAAAGTATTTTAAAATTAATTTTAATGAAAAGTAAAATTGACGTATCACCCCCAGTAACATTATTAAGCAATGTTTAACATTTACAGAGCAGCAGGTTTACATTTAGAAATGTCCTATATTAATTATCTATCACTGCTTGTAACAAATCACACAAATTTAGTTGCTTAAAATGATATAAATTGATTATCTTAAATTTCTGTAGTTCAGAAATTTGAAGTGGATCATCATGGGCATAAAGGAAGGTATTAGTAGGCTTTTCTGGAGGCTCTAAAGGAGAAATCTTTCCTCCTCCTCCTCCTCCTCCTCCTCCTCCTCCTCCTCCTCCTTCTTCTTCTTCTTCTTCTTCTTCTTCTTCTTCTTCTTCTCCTTCTCCTTCTCCTTCTCCTTCTCCTTCTCCTTCTCCTTCTCCTTCTCCTTCTCCTTCTCCTTCTCCTTCTCTTCTTTCCTTTTCTAGCTTCTAGAAGTTGCCCACCTTCTTTGGCTTCTGGTCCCTTCTTTGGCTTCCATGTTCTGCCTCTATTGTCCATATTTAAGGAGCTTGTGATTTCATTGTTGCCACCTGATTGATCCAGGATAATTCCCACATCTCAAGGTGAGCTGATTAGCAGCTTTCACCTCAGGACAACCTTAATTCCTTTTTTTGCCATGTAACCTAATATATTCACAGGTTTCAGAAATTAGAATGTGGACATCTTTGAGGGTTATTATTCTGCCCACCACATGTCCTTATGGAAGGAAGTCATCAGATATCATCATGTTGGAGCTGTCCAGGCTTCTGAAGGTTTGACCTCATCAGTCAACCTCAATGCCTGTGCATTTACAGGTGGGGGTGCAGGTTAAAAAGTCACCCACACGCCAGCATTCACTCCTGATCATTTTGGATTGAATATCATTTAGACATGAGATTTCATGTCTAATCTTGCAGGCCTTGTTTAGGGAAACCTACAGTATTATCATAAAGCTTGTGATATTTTGTCTAGATAGAGAACTTAACAAAATTAAGCAAAAAGAATGCTTAAAGAGATTATACTAAAAGAAAAAAGTGAACAATTTGACAGAGATTGTGTATTTTGGTTTATTTACTGGAAATAATTCATCTTCTCTTCATCAAAAAATAATGGCAATTCTGTTCAGATAAACAGAGCTGGGCATTATTTGAAATTAGGGATACTATCACCTCACTACAGGTGACAGTACTTTTGATTGTAATTTGCCTCATCTGCCCAAACTGTAATGCATACTGCACATGTCTCAGAAGAGGGTGTTGTGTTGGTTGGCTTCATCCGGCCATGAGCCATGTGTCCCCAGGGAGAAAATGTTTAAACAAAAGAAAAATAAAATGCACTAAAAGACTGAAATAAAGGGAACACCCACGTCAGGAAAACTAACTTCATGCAAGAGCTATTACAAGGCAGATAACTGTTGTTATTGTTTTAATTAAATGAAATTATTCTCCAGAGAAAAGAGTAGTTGGAGGTTCTTCTAGTAAAATGGAAATTTAATGTTTAACGTGAACATCAAGATGAAAATCTACTAAGTGTACTCCACACAGAGTTAGCTAGAATCAAATATAAATTAATATGTTAATTATTAAAACAAAATTAATATATTAATTTAAACTAATTTGGAAGTTCTGTGGACAGCTTAACAAGGATGATCAAAGCTATACAGTTCTTCCCTAAGATGTACATGTTAGGAATGAGGAAGCTTTTCTTCTAGCAGTATTTTTATCATGCCAGAAGATAGAAAGTTAAACACATAAAATTTTCACTACAACTTTATTTCTTTGGCTTTTTTCCTTATAGACATTTTCCCTCTTTGTTTCTTTTCAAAATATCGTTTATGAGACCATTTTTTCTATCTGCATTAAAAATTTAATTGTACAGGATATATTTTACTTTTCTTGTTTAAGATTTTATTGATTATATGTTCATTGAAATTTGGAAATATGTGTTGTTTAATTATATAATTCTTTTTCAAACTGTGCTTGCATTTAAACTGAAGGTATGCTTTTGGAAAACGGATATTAGCATTTCCAAGATTATTAACCTTTACTTCACTTTTGAAAAAATAGGTTAATTTAAAAATCATTATGGCATTGTGGGATTGAAGTACAGACAAAAATTGTAAAGAAATCATCTATATCTTAATTAGTTGACGTGATGTATTCATTTTACCAGCTGGGTCACAGTTTGACCCTTATCCTTATCTTGGCAGCAGCTCTAGATTTCATAGGAGATTGTGATCTTAACACATTGTTCTTATTTCTGACAGTATTTTCAGTTTTAAGATCTTCAAGAGCACATTCTTTTCCCTGTGTTATCAACTCCAGTCCTGTGAGAAATGGAGACACCATGCTCACCACCTGGATTTTGTTCCTTAATGACAGGCCCATAAAATTGTAAAGCTGGAAGAAGCCTTAGTTTGTAGAATTCTGGAAGATCTCTGAGACTCACCCAGCTCTGGGAAGAGAAGGGCCTGTTCTAAACATGTTTTCTAACATAACTTTGGCCAACTGAGGAAGGGCTTTCTGTCCAGAAAGCCACAGAGAGGTGACAGGGGAAACCTGCCTGGATATCTGCTGACCAGATCTGTACTCAGGGCTTAGCCGTGGGTGTCTTTCTCCTTCTTTAAGGATGCAGCTTCCTCTTCAGTTCACCATGAAAGGAGGCTCAGCCAATTATTGACACACATGCAATAATACATAGGGCAATTACTATATATTGGAAATGATATTGTAAGTATAATGTTCCCACTTTTGGTCAAGATGATATGCATTTTCACACAGGTCTTTTGTTCCAGATGGGCTTTGGGGGTAGATAAAATATGATAGGAAAAAATTAAATAATCTTGTCCAGACAGAAAACTGGATAGTATCTCCATGGACCAGAAGTGAGATAGAAATGTGAAAGTGTGAGGAGTTAAAGTGAAGCGTTCGAGGGACTCTGGGTCCAGAAGAGGGCAGTGGCCCCTGGAAGTTCAGCTCACGGGGCTCATGAAAGTGCTCGGAAGTTCAGTTCACAGGGAAGCCAGGAACTAACAAGATCTCAAAGAGCACCTTATTCCCACCCTGAATTTATGTAAAAGGCTAAAATAAACTACTGCCAAACTGCTGTCTTTGGCTATACTTAATGGATAGAGATAATTAAAAACAAAACAAACAAACAAACAAACAAAAACAATAGCAACTTCAACAAAACCAAGAATTCAGCAAGAAGTGAAACCAGAATAAGAACATAAAAGAATGGGACAAAAGAATTGAAACACTTGATCTTATAGGTTTGATTAAATAGATATGTGAAACACAACTTCCACTCCTATAAAGTATATTCTTTTGAATTGCATATGGAACATTTGCAAATATTGGCCACATACCAAATCACAAAGAACATCTCTACAACTTTCAATGAATAGGTATCATTCAAAGTAATGTAAACTTCACAGTAGAACAATTTTCCCCCTTTTTTCTAACTTTATTTTACTGAATAAGCTATCTTGTGAGGTTCCTATTTCTTGTATCTGGGGAATTGAAAGTTGTTATAAGGGATGTATCAAAAGTTTAAGAGTATGATGGTGGTTTAACTAATGGTGGCACCTAAGGCAGGGGAGATCCATTTAGAGAGCTGTTCAATTAATCCAATTTTAGTTAAAGAGAGATGTATCCCTGATGTGATGGAAGGTAGCTCAATGTGGCAGTGAAAAGACTGTGGGTCTTGAATCAGAAAAAGCTATGTTGACTTTGAGCTTCATTAATAAGTTACTAAACTTTTCTGAGCCTCATTCACCTCACATGTAGTATGAGGATAACAGGTCTTACTTTTCGGGGTGGCTGTGAGGACTAGTGATAATATATGTAAATATTTTTGCAATTCCTGGCACATAATTACTATTTTTCTAAATGTTAGACTGATGGTCGTGGAGAGTGAAAGTTAGGGGCATCTGTATGATGTGTCTATGTAAAAAATAGAGTGAAAATTACTTAGTAATTGACTCTACTTTTGAGGCACATTAGATTAAAAGACAATTGCAGGAGCTGCAGGAACCCAATATTTGAATAAAGTAGTTGAATAAAAATTGAATACAAATATGTTTTTTACATAGTTTCAAACATCTAGGCATTTGTGAATGCCTACATAATTATAACTGATTATTTTTTCAGTTTTTATTCACACATTTGGACTTATGTCAACAGCCTACAGCCTACAGATCAATCAGGCAGTTATACCAGCCCTATTTTGACCACAGCTAATGATTTTTTACAAGATATAAAATAAATATGAGACATTTAAAGTTTAAAATCCATCCAAGTATTTATTTAGTGTTTCACCATTTTCAAATTGTACTCAGTGCACAAATCAGCCTCAGGTCCTTTTATAATTGGCACATGCACTTTTCCTTACACCCAATGTAAATTTAGCTAAATTGTAACTCACTTTACTGTTAATAAAATAGAGCTTGTTCTAAAGTCCAATCTTTTTGTTAATTTCTATGTGATTCAAAACATAGAATTATGAATACTTTAAAACATTACTTACTTTTTAAATAAAACTGAAATAATTAAAGATCTTGATTTTTAAATCCATCTTATTGAAATAAATCTATGATTTATCCAATTTGTACACGGGCTAGAATAGAGCTGATTTTAAAGATCATTCTTAATTGAAAACTATGAGGGGAAAATTATGAACCATGAACAGAAAGTACAAAATATATTAGAGACTAAAGCTATATCCATAGATTTTAATATTATGTGTTGCTAATCAAGTGGGGCACCAACATACGATGGAGAACACATCCACAAGTCAAATAGCAAATAAATAAACATGACAGTAAGGAAAGTATAGAAGAAAGGTGTAAAGAAACACAAATACGAAATACATAGAGAACTTAAAAAAAGGGGAGCAGAGACACACCTTGATACAGGGGGTAATGTGATGTCAACTATTTACTATACTTCCTTTCTCACTGAAATATCTCCTTATCTGTACCTACTACCATCCTTTTTAGAAGCAGAAGGGATTATGTCCTTTTTCCATTTTTAGGAAAGTCCAACTGGCTCTTTCAATCATATTACCTTCCCTCTGTTTATAAATTATTCCAAAAATGTCTTTTTTTCTAATATTTCCAGTGTCTTCTAGAAATCAAAATTTTGAGATACATTCTGACCCAGAAGCTGCCATCTATACTATGTTTTGCTTTCTTTAAATATAAAACACACACACACACACACACACACACACAGACAGACACACACACACACACACACCAAAACAAAACAAAAACACACAAAACAAAACAAAACTTCAATGAGTTTAATACACCTGCTCCTTTGATTTCCTTGATATCTGGTCACTTCTCCACCACTTCAACTCAGCGGTTCGCAACCTGTGGGTTATGACCCCTTTGGGGGTCGAATGACCCTTTCACAGGGGTCGCCTAAGACCATCGGAAAACACATATATAATTACATATTGTTTTTGTGATTAATCACTATGCTTTAATTATGTTCAATTTGTAACAATGAAATTGGGGGTCACCACAATATGAGGAACTGTATTAAAGGGTCGCGGCATTAGGAAGGTTGAGAACCACTTAGTTAAGCCTTAACTCTTGCTGAGCAACAACAATCCATCTAACAAATCCAGTAGCTTTTTACTACTAAAGTCTTCTCTTTGTATTCTTTTTGTCTTTAATAATATAAATTCATCCCTTCTTGTTTATTATCTCTTCATCTAGGTTTTGTAAAACCTCAAAATCCTAGTTCTTCACCTGCCCACTCATACTCTCATTCTTTGCCTCTTTCAAAAGTTTATTTATTCCCTCATTTCCTCCTACCTCCCCATCCAAACAAGGATTTCATGACTCTCTTTTCTTACTTAATACCTATTCAGTGACAGGTATCTCATTCACTTTCTCAAATTTTGATAATCATTTTCAATGTAATGACTTCTAAAGATCCAACTTTAACTCTGACTTCAATCTACTTCTCAGGACACCTATCTACTTTCATACTTTCTCACCTTGTATTTCCCTGCCCCTTAAAAATTAGCACATCTGGAAGTAATTGCCTCATCTTCCCTTGTAAGCATGATGGCATGCCTAACTTTAGGAGTTTTAGAAGCTGTGCTTTAGTCTGATTCTGCCACTCTTTGGATCAATTTATCTAATTAGGCATCGAGAATAATCTGGATTTTCTCTTTTTTGTGCTTCTAGATCATTTTAAAAATATGTATTTCACTTTTATTGCTACCATGTTATTTTATTTTTTGTTAATCTTCACCCGAGGATATTTTTCCATTGATTTTTTGAGAGAGTGGAAGGGGTGGGGAGAGACACACAGAGAGAAACATCGATGTGAGAGAGACACATAGATTGGTTGCCTCCTGCAAGCACTAGGGCCAGGATCAAGCCTGAAATCAAGGTGTGTGTCCTTGACCAGAATTGAACTCAGGATCTTTCAATCCTCGGGCTGACACTCTATCCACTGAACCGAACCAGCTAAGGTTGTTGTCACCATTTTAATTTAACTCTTTCCTTATTTATGTAGTATTGAAGTATCTGCTTAACTGGTGTCCTTGATTTCAGTCTTTCTTCCCATGAGCCCTCTTGTAAGACTGGTTTCCTAACACTCCTCACATCATCTCCAGTGGCTTCGCACAGAATCATATATGTACCCTTATCCTGGTATTGAATGCCTTCTACTGACCATCCTCATTTATGCCCTCATTCTCTTGTACACTGTGCCCTGGCTTGGGTGTTGTACTAAGTATGAACTGGACATGACTTACACGTCACCAATCAGTGCTTTCTTCTTCTACCCCTGGAGTTTCTTTCACATCCTCTCTGCCTATTGAAATACTTCAATTAAGAACCAGCTTTACCAATTTTACCCTCACCTCCATCCTAAAATTTTTCTCACCATCTCAGCCCAAAGTATTCTCTTCCTTTGCTGAGTAGCTCTAATACATACTGTTACGTATTTATTGTCTCTCTAGCTAGACTGTAGCAGCTCCCCAAATAACATTATTTCATTCAATGTTGTTATAGCATTGATTATATGGCACCAGGAATTAATGTTTACTTATATCAATTAGCCTGTGATGAAATGGTTTTTGTTATGCAGTTTTCTTTTATCTTTTTTGCTTAAAATCTCAGAACCTATAGATGATGTTAAGTGAAGACTTACTATATATCTACACTAATAAAAGAGAAAAATGAAAATTGGTGTCATTCCACTATGCCCACCAGCCAATCAGAGCAATTATGCAAATTAACCCAACAAAGATGGTGATTAATTTGCATACACAGGCATGGAGCAAAGACTGAAGGCTCCAGCTGGAGTGAAGATTGAAGATTGAAGAGGCTTGGCTTCTCCGCTGTGGCTGGACCAAAGGCCTGGGTCCTGGGTGCCAGAGGAAAACCGGTGCCAGCAGTCAGGGGAAGGAAGACCTATTGTGCAAATCTTCGTGCAACAGGCTTCTAGTACAAAAAATAATACACGGTATTTTTTATAGACTTCTGTGCCTGAAAGAGTGTGTTATACCATAATCGGTGATTAATAAGAACCTTTTAGTTGATTTTGCTGATTATAAATTCTTCATTTACTTACATCTCCTCTGTAGATTTCCTCTCCTAAGATTCAATTTTTCACTCTCACCTCTTCCACATTTTCCAAAATGTCACATTTAATTCTTAGCTATTGGTAAACCAATACCACTCCTCTTAAACAACTAGGTCAAAAGGAGTAAACTAAATACCGGTGAGGTAAACTGACTGGTTTTCCACCAGCCAGCTACCTGATCTTTTTACTGGCAAGAACCATTTTGTGGGCCAACTGACTTAGCTCAGGAAGTCACACACCCAGGTTTGTCTGGGACAATCCTGCTTTATGCCTGTTGTCCTGGAATAATTAATTATTGATAGTATCCCCATTCACTCTCAAAGTGTCCTGGTTTTGACAATAAATCACATGGTTATTTTACCTATACTGCCTCTTGTATAATTGCATTTTTTCTTAGTAGAAACTAAAAAGAAACACTGTAATATTTTAATCATGTGCCACTTAATACTCCCTTACTATAAAAGATGACAAGCATTTTTATTAATGAGCTAAACTTTGTGATTTGGATGGGAAATGTGTTTGATTTGAAATGGTGTCACAACATTTGCATGTCTCATCTTAGATGATGTGCAGAGAAGTGTGAGGATGCACTGAGGTTTATGAATTTATAAATGGGTGCATACGGAGAAGGGCTAAAGGAAGGACATCGGATATGACTAAAGGAAACCACAGAAACAGCTTTCAAAGAACAAGGTACCAAGCCTTCACTTGACCTGAGTTACTGCTCACTGAGAAAAAGAAGCAAATTCTAGCCTTAGCCAGTTTGGCTCAGTGGATAGAGCGTCGGCCTGCGAACTCAAGGGTCCCAGGTTCAATTCTGGCCAAGGGCATGTGCCTTGGTTGCAGGCGCATACCCAGTGGGGAGTGTGCAGGAGGCACCTGGTCGGTGTTTCTCTCATCGATGTTTCTTACTCTCTATCCTTCTCCCTTCCTCTCTGTAAAAAATCAATAAAATATATATTTTTTTTAAAAAAGAAGCAAATTCTAAAATTGACAGGTTCAAACCAGGGCACAGAGTCCACAAATCAGTGAGCAGAGAGCAAAGATGGATGAAGTCAGACCTGTAGGGAGAAAGAAAGAGCCATGCCTAGTATGCTGGTCCTCACCTCAGGAAAGAGTGTGGCTGCGATGGTTAAAGGAGTCCGGTTTATGTATTTCCTCTGAGACATCATGGATCTCAAAAAACAAACAAACAAACAAACAAAAATGTAGCAATGTTCCAGTTATAGTACAGAAATCTGTTTGATGTGGGTTCTCAAATTTCAGCAGGGATTTGCTCTCAAATATTTTGGTTCTAATTCATGGCAAATTTTCATATCATTTATAAGAAATGTCCAGATTAATTCAGAGAACATACATATATCCAGGGAGCTGAAAAAGCATGATTTCAAATCTTAAAAGTAAAAAGAATGATTTCAAAATCCCCTTTGTTACTTATATATAAAAATCAGCCCATGTACTATTACATTCCTAAAGAGGTCCTCTTTTCCTCTTATTTGGAATGCTATTTCTATGTAATGATTTATTTCACTTGTAAATTATATGCAGCCCACTACCTAAGATCTCACAGATACTTTACGATGATTTTCAGAAATTGGGCTCCTGAGGCTGTCTTTGCTCTGTCTGAAAGCGTGCTCCAAGTGGACTATTGCTCTATCGCAACCTTCATTTGTTATTCTTGGTGGATTCCAATGGACAGGCTGTACTTGCAATCAAAGTTCTGCCTTTGAAATTGTCAGTTCTGGTCTGGAATAGCATGACTGAAGCTTCATTTGTCTTGTCAGAGTTCAAAAGGGCACCTGAGTATTATCCCCTGGCCCCTCCCTTTCCTTGCAGTTATTTTCAAATGATCCTGCAGTGCTGCTTGGATTTGGCCTCCATTCCTGGGCGTGCATATGCTGGGAGCCATGGAGATGAGGCTCCGTCTGCTCACCTTCCCAGTGGAAGAAGCTGAGACTGGAAGGAGTGGTATTACTGGTAACTGTTCAATTCCCAAGCCAGTTGCAGTACCTGTCACTTTAGACTTCTGAATTTCATGAGAGCTGACAGAGAAGAATGGCACAACCTAATTGAGGGCTTGCACCTGTAACTCCACGGCACTGGCTTCTTTATCAGCACTGGCACATGGCCTCATGCCCATGGCTGGTGTTCTGAGAGGTGGAACCAATTCCATGGAATGGGTAGTTGGAAGGGCAATGGAACTGCAGGTCAGTCTCCAAAGAAAACATCTTCTTTCTCTACTCTTGTCTCCTTTTGGCTACTCTCTTGCAATTCCCTTACCTCTTGCATATTGAAATAGTTCCATTTCTGTCAGTGCCATCTATATATATAAAAGCCTAAGCAACCTACCGACCCAACGACCAAACCACTGGTCGACCAGTTATGACACACACTGACCACCAGGGGACAGACACTCAATGCACAGGATCAGGCTCCCTCCTGTCTGGATTGAGCCTGCGGGGATCAGGCTAAAACTGGCTCTCCAACATCACCCAAGGGGTCCAGGATTGCGAGAGGGCACGGGTCAGGCTGAGGGACCTCTAGTAAATTATAGACAGAAGAGAAGAAAGTGATTGAGTATAGGCGGAAGAAATATAGACAGAAAAAAGGGAAGAGTATGATAGGAGAGAAGAAACAAGAGAAGAAATGTTTAAGTTCATTTAAATGAAATATTATGATTTTTATATTACATTATCAGATCATTTATCTGCTCACATATTGCTACCTTTCAGTTTAATCAGTTGTCTAAAAGCATTAGTATTGTGTCAACATTATGTCCATAGTATAGTTGTCTGAATACAAAATTCACTAACATGAATGGATGTTATGTATTGACTTTAACTAAAACTATCCTAAAATAAAGTGTTCATATGACTATATTTCCACTTACCATTCCATCCATTCCATATATATATATATATATATATATATATATATATATATATAGCATTGACATATATAACTATAACTTACCATTGTCATGCACACTATACAACTAGCCATATAGCCATACCTGGTATGCAGTGGACTGACATTCAATAACTGCTCATTTCTTTCTCAGTTTTTTAAGTAAGTGAGATTACTTCAAAAATCCATGAATGAAAATTTGTTTTGTTGGTATAGTATGTAGATAGGTAGATATCCTAACATGTTTTATAACATTTAAATATTAATAGTATTTTAAAACAAAGAATCATTTCATGTACTCATTAATAAATTCAATTATTTGTTTTTTTCATAAGCTATTCTGTAGCTATTTGAGAAGAGGAGTAGTAATAATTAAGAACTTTAAATTCAGACTGATCTGAGTTTCAGACATATTTTACCACTTATTATGTGCCTGATCATGATAAAATCATTTAAGTTACAAATCAGTAAGAAAAAGTAAGTAAATCTATAGAAAAATGGGCAAATATTTTAAATGTGCATGTCACAAAATAGGCTATCCAAATGGCCTGTAACCTTCAAGGAAAGTCAGGATAGAATCATAATGAAATACCACTACACATTCAAGAAAATAGCTACTGTTAGAAAGCCTGCCAATATTTTTACAGTAACTGACATAAATTTCTGGTGAGATTTTAAACTGTTGTAACCACTTGGAAAACAGTTTTCTATTATCCAATGAAGCTTTATATGGGCATATCCATATAATCCAACAATTCCAATTTTAGCTTTATGTCCTAGTGAAATGCATGAATATATGTATCAGAGGATAAGAATAACAAGGTTCATAGAAATATTATTCAAAAAAATCATCCCATATAATAAAGAGGTAATATGCAAATTAACCCTCACACCCTCACAAGATGGCTGCCTATGACCAGGTTGGCAGGGGGTTAGTGAGGGATGACCAAACAACTGAACAAGCAGGCTGCGTGGGGCTACCAGGCTGGCAGGGGGGGCAGCTAGGGGAGACCAGGCTGGCAGACGGGGAAGTTGGGGGCGACCAAGCCAGCAGAGGGGGGGCAGTTGGGGGCGACCAGGCTGTGGGAAACTGTTTATTGCCTTCACTATCTGATAAGCATAGACAGAGAACCCCCCGAAGGCTGGGTGCCTTTGAAGCACTAGCAAAGGTCGGAGCTAGGCGCCACCTCTGTTTGTCCAGACAGTGGTAGCTGAAACTACTCCCCCATTTATTATTATGTAAATCCTTGCTGATGGGCTAGTCTGCCTGTTAATGGGGGGTCGCCTGCCTAAGGGCTATGCTATGGGTGCATCCCAGATCAATAAAAGCTTGGTGAGGCCTGAGCACGGGAGGAAATCCTTCCCCTTGTGTTGGACTTGCTCGCCTGGTCCCCAATATTTCCAATTATCTCTTGTCTTTTCATTTTCATTTGTGTGCGGCTCTGCTTCCAGTTCCTGAACCCTGATCCACGCGGGACATGGGAAAGAAACACTCAACACTAGGTCAGCAGGGACGGGGCAGTTGGGGGCAATCAGGCTTGCGGGGGGGGGGCAGTTAGGAGTGACCAGGCCAGCAGGGAGGGGGCAGTTGGGGGCAACCTGGCTGGCAGCGGGGGGCAGTTAGGGGTGACCAGGCCAGCAGGGGGGGAAGTTAGGGGCAATCAGGCCAGCACGCAGAGGTAGTGAGGGGCGATTAGGCCAGCAAAGGGGGAACAGTTAGGGGCGACCAGGCAGGCAGGCAGGTGAGCGATTAGGAGCCAGTGGTCCAGGATTGTGAGACAAATGTCCGACTGCCAGTCCAGGGGATCGGGCCTAAACCGGCAGTCAGACATCCCCCAAGGGGTCCTGGATTGGAGAGGGTGCAGGCTGAGCTAAGGGGACCCCGCCCCCTTGTGCACGAATTTTGTGCACTGGGCATCTAGTAAAGTATAATCAACTTCATTATCATCAATAGAAGAACAGATAAATTATAAATTTAAAAAATGATTCAACTGCAGTTATAATAATAGTACTAATGGACTTTTATCAACCTAAGGTTGAGCCAAAGAAGCTAGGTATAAAGAAATAAATGCTGTATGATTTTTATTTCAAAAAGTCCTAACTATATTGTATAAAGAGGTATACTTAAGCAATAAAGAAATAAAATGATTAGTAAAGAGGTCAAAATAGTAGAGTTTTTTTGTTTGTTTTTTTAGGATTGATGAGTTTTATTTTTATAAAATACTGTAAAAATTTTATTATAATTTTTAATGTGTTTTATTTATTTATTATTTAAGTATAGTTGGTATATAATATTATATTAGTTTCTGGTGTACAATATAGTGATTTGATGTATATATACCTTACACTGTTATCACCACACTAAGTCCAGTAATCATGTGTCACCATGCTAACTTGTCACAATACTATGTAGAATAATAAAAGCATAATATGCTAATTAGACCAGACAGCCAAACTACCTTCCGGACATCATTTTGGACATCCTTCTGGATGACCTTCCAGACGAAGCCGGGGGCCAAGGCAGAGGCAGTTAGGGGCTATCAGGCAGGCAGGAAGAGTGGTTAGTGGTGATCAGGCAAGCAGGCAAGCATTTAGGGGTGATCAGACAGGCAGGCAGAGTGGTTAGGGTCAATCAGGCAGGCAGGCAGGTGAGCAGTTAGGGGTGATCAGGCAGGCCGGCAGAGTGGTTAGGGGCGATGAGGCAGGCAGGTGAGCAGTTAGGGGCAATCAGGCAGGCAGGCAAGCAGTTGGGGTGATGAGGCAGGCAGGCAGATGAGTGGTTAGGACCAGTGGACCTAGATTGCAAAAGGAATGTCTGACTGCCAGTTTAAGCCCGATCCCACAGGGATCCCTGTGGGATCGGGCCTAAACAGGCAGTCGGACATCCTCTGAGGGGTCTGGGATTATGAGAGGGTTCAGGCCGGGCTGAGGGACTGCCCCCCCCCTCCGTCCCATGCACAAATTTAGTGCGCTGAGCCTCTAGTTAATTATATCCCCTAGAGTTTTCTTTAAGGAGAAGGAAATGGTTTGGATTGAAAAGATATACATTCAGAGAGTTTGGGGCAGCTAGCAATATTCTATTAATGGACCAGCGTGGTGCTTACCTGTACATTTATATTTTGTGCACTTTTTCTTATATGGGTTGTTTTCACAATACAGATATATCTTTAAAATGAAACACTTTTAGCCCTAACCGGTTTGGCTCAGTGGATAGAGCATCAGTCTGCAGACTGAAGGGTCCCAGGTGTGATTCCGGTCAAGGGCATGTACCTTGGTTGGGGGCACATCCCCAGTAGGGAGTGTGTAGGAGGCAGCTGAATTGATGTTTCTCTCTCATCAATGTTTCTAACTCTCTATCCCTTCCTCTCTGTAAAAAATCAATAAAATATATTTTTTAAATGAAACACTTTTAGCTCTATGTACCATGGTCCTTAGTAGATAATAAATGTGGAACAAGCAAGAATCTGGAAGCAAAGAGACCAGAGCGAATTAAAGCCAAGAAATCAGGTCCCAAAAACATAAAAAGTCAAAGGGCAAGAAGGGCACAATGGTGTAGACAAAACAATCCACATGAATTGGGGACAGATATTATTAGCATTCATCCAAGTTTAAAGATACTGACCATGTCTACTGATGCTCTGCATAGTGTAACTACTCCCTGAATTCAGTTATGTTACTTAAAAAAAAGTTATTGAATGTTTCCCACCTTCAGCATTATTATGTACCTATTTTGTGTCACTCTTCTTGGCTAATGGGAGTATGATAGACAAGGTCACTGCCCACAGGGAGCTAGTGATGGGGAACAAAATATAAAGAAGAAGGTGTAATAAGATATAGACACATGTGCTCCAATTTCAAGTGCATTGGACCCAGGGCACAGATAAAGGATTTGGTTTTGTATGAGGACAGGAAATCTTCCACTGTAAAATCTGACAAGGAATAAAGGATTGATGATGATAAGCAGGGGGAGTTATCACTTGATTTTCCCAGATAAGAAACTGGCAAGCTATTGATTGCCCACTCTGAGAGAGAAGTGGCAGAAAAGTTAGAGGTTTAAGGAGAGAGTTAAAGTTTTAAAACAGCAAAGAACAGAGTAAGAGAGATGAGTATAGAAACACAATTATTGTCTGACACCTAAGAACAGCTTGGATTGAAGATCATGAATTTATAGTGAACCAATATGGGTAAATTTCTGATATTAGCTCTTTGCAGCCATCCAGATTGTATTCATCCAGGATTAAGGTTGTTGAGTGGATCTGAATGAAATAAATCTGAGGAAGCTTCAGGGATACTGAGCAGGAGAGTTCATGGTATTGTGAAAACTTAAGTATTGACACCATATTGGACTGTTTTGTTAAATATATCTTAACAGTCAATGATGATATCTTCAAGACTGAACAACAGCAACCCTATACAACAGTAACTGGAACAAGTGTCCATTAGTTGATTGGTATTAATTAGCCTTGTAAAAACAGCTTCCATTAGAAATTAAAAGAAAATTGTGTGCAAGACGAATGCCTCAAACACTTTGAGACTCTATATTTTAGTTTCATAGTTCACAAAAGTATTTTTAAAAACTACAAAATTAGGTAATTCAAGAGGTAGTTAATAGACAAAATTTGACCTTTTTAGTGATGAACCTACTTGAAAGTAAGAAAGGATTAGATGGCATGATGAGTTAGGTACCACCTCATTAATGCACAGATAAATACTTGCACAAAGATATTTAAAGAGCTAAAAAAAAAGATGCTGAGATAATCTGTGGTTAATCATCTCATCTCAGAAAACATTTTGTGAACAAAGCAAACACAAAGAATAAAAGTAATGTCTGTTTTTTGAGTTTTTGTTTATTACTAGTAGGTAAAAACATGCTATGATTTATATCCCTTCAAGTTAGAATTAAGCACAATGGAACTAAGCAGTCACTTAAAATGATTACAGACAGATGTAGCAAATACTATCAGTCCTAGTGACAATAGAGAGTGAGATGTGCTGTTGTTCATGGATATCTCAGAAGAATTTCTCAAGGGGATAATGCAAACCTTGGGAACACTAGTTCAGGGGTATTTCTTGGTACTTTGAGGTCTCAGAGAAGCTATTACTCTGGTTCTTAAAGTTTCTAAACCTGGAGATTAGATTTATTTCATTTTGTTTTGTTTAATTTTGTCTTATTTTATTTTAGCATGGTAGCTTTCACCAGGGAGAGATTCCAACAGAGCAAAACCAGAATATGTGCTTAAAAACAGATACTATGTAATCACCAACTTGCTAAAAATGGTGAAAAATACTTCACTTTCTTAGCCTCAATTTCTTCAACTAAAAAAAAAATGCTACTTCATAATTTCTAAAAGTCCTTTCTGTTCAAATATTATGGTCCTGCCCTGACCGGTTTGGCTCAGTGGATAGAGCATCGGCCTGCGAACTCAACAGTCCCAGGTTCGATTTGGGTCAAGGGCACGTACCTTGGTTGTGGGCACATACCCAGTGGGGAGTGTGCAGGAGGCAGCTGATCGATGTTTCTCTCTCATCAATGTTTCTCACTCTCTATCCCTCTCCCTTCCTCTCTGTAAGAAATCAATAAAAATATATTTTAAAATATATATTATGGTCCTTCTATAGATAGTATTTTGTGGATTGCACATATTATTTCTCAACAATAATTGGTCCAGCTTACTTTCCATAAAAAGAAAGTAAATTATTCTGATGGTTTAAGAGGCATTCTAACAGGTCTGTGGAGTGGAAAATCACTAGAGAACATATAACTTAGGTTTATGTTTAGTAATTTTATAAAATCTTGTTGACAATAATTTCAGTGTTGGTCACATGGAATTATCATATACTCTTCCTGTTGCCAGATCAAGAAGAGTAACATATGAAAGAACTTTGATCAAATAGCAAAATAAGACCATAAGAGACTATAAAAATATAAAGGATTTGTGCTTTTTGCAATTTGGATCACATGTTATCACAAACCTATACTATAAAGTCTAGGGGCTATGCAGCTGCATTGAGGTTAGGTATACAAAGAATTATTTGAGTGAACTTATAGATTTATAAAATATTCATTTGGATGAGAAAATGGACAAGAACCACCGAGACAATTTTGAAACAGAACAGTGGTGAAGGCAATGGCAGGGGTAGGAGATAAGGAGAAATTTGTTCTGTATAACAGAACATATTAAAGAATGAGCATTAGAATTCTGTCATTTTGGCATAAGAACAGTCAAAAATATTATTGTGTTGAGTGGAGAATCACTTTAATTTTTTAATTTAGAACGTTAAAATAAGAAAAACCTGGAATAGTCTTCAGCATCTTGACTATTCACTATCCATTTTTTTAAAAGTTAAAATCCTTACTGCCATTCACAAAATTCTAGATGTAGAAGAAAAGTATCTACACTAATAAAAGCCAAACATGCAAATTGACCGTACCTTCGCTATGCCTTAAGCCATGCCCACCAGCCAATCAGAGCAACTATATGCAAATTAACCCAACCAAGATGAAAGTTTCAATTATAGAAGGTATATAAAACCTAGATACCCGCTTTCAGCCAGCTGTGGCCATGGAGCTGGAGCAAGCAGGAGCTGGCTCTGAGCTACACTGAAGGCAACAAAGTTTCAATTATAGAAGGTAAATCAATCCCAGAATTTTAAAAAAAGAAAGAAAAAAAGGAGAGGCTGGGAGCTTCCGTTGCCGGGGGGCTTGGCCAGCCTGAAAACGGCCCTCAGCCCCTCACCCAGACTGGCGAGGCACCCCAGTGGGGACCCCCACCTGAAGGGGGTTTGACCAGCCTGCAAGCGCCCATCAGCCCATCACCCAGGCTGGCCAGGCACCCCAGCGGGACCCCCACCCTGATCTTGGACACCCTTCAGGGCAAACCAGCCAGCCCCCACCTGTGCACCAGGCCTCTATCCTATATAATAAAAGGGTAATATGCAAACTGACCCTAACAGCAGAAAGACTGGGAATGACTGATCACTATGACACACACTGACCACCAGGGGGCAGACGCTCAATGCAGGAGCTGCCCTCTGGTGGTCAGGGCACTCTCACATGGGAGGAGCTCTGCTCAGCCACAAGCCAGGCTGATGGTTGCCAGTACAGCGGTGGTGGTAGGAGCCTCTCCCGCCTCCTCAGCAGCACTAAGGATGTCCGACTGCAGCTTAGGTCTGCTCCCTGCTGGCAAGTGGACATCCCCCGAGGGCTCCCGGGCTTCCAGAGTGATGTCTGACTGCCAGCTTAGGCCTAATTCCCCAGGGAGCAGGCCTAAATCAGCAGGTGGTCATCCCCCAAGGGGTCCCAGACTGTGAGAGGGCACAGGCCAGGCTGAGGGA
Organism: Myotis lucifugus; assembly: GCF_000147115.1. Lineage (NCBI taxonomy): Eukaryota > Metazoa > Chordata > Mammalia > Chiroptera > Vespertilionidae > Myotis > Myotis lucifugus. The sequence goes on along the minus strand of NW_005871170.1, from coordinate 586,190 downwards.
CCCCCCGGAGTGCACAAATTTTTGTACACTGGGCCTCTAGTAAAAATTATAAAATAAAATGTAGGAAATATGCTTATCAACTTGATCTTGGTTAGGGTATGTTATTTATCAAGCTACATAAGTCAAAATCCATGAAGAAAAAATATTGAAAAAAATAATGAAATGGTAAATCAAATGAAGTTAAAAGAATATGTGTAGCCTAGAAAATATTTATATCATATACTAGTATAATAAATGATTATTTTTGAGAATAAAGAAAGGCTTTAAAATTCAGAAAAGAAGAAAGGGAGGGAGGAAAGAACGAAGGGAGGAAAGATTGCAGGGAAACACTATGAAGACTAGTTCATAGAAGGAGAAATATAAAAATGTCTGTACATGTTTTACACATTTATATATTTATATTTATATAGTATTTCCACTTTGCATATATTTGTGCATATTGCATATATATTTACTTACGAATATGCATAAAAAATCGAGTCTGCTCTTCCATGATTGCTCAGTTGTTGTGGGGGGGAGGGTAAGGACATATCTTAACCTGCCAGTGTGATTGAACCACTGAGACTAAGAGAACCAGAAATCAGGAGTTAAAACTAACAGAAACTCTTGAATTGGAGAAGGCAGAACTGAGATTAGAGGTTTGAATATGATAATTGGAGTCTTTAGAGTCTGAGGCCTGCGGAACTTCCAACACTATGTTACTTTAATACATGTAGGCTTAGAGTAGAGGCCTTAAGAAGACATCTTGAACAGATACTTCTGAACTGAGTGTGGGGATAGATAATGATAGGATATCTGAAGGTACCGATATTCGTTGATAGAACATGGAGTCCAGTGTGAGAATAAAACAGCTCTATGCTTTCTAAGGACTTTAGGATGTCAGATGAACTGGAGTGTATGAGAGCTGAGGGAATTTTACTTGTGTCTTCAAGTTTTGCTGGAGCCAAAATATTTTGTGGGAGGGACAGAAAAGTAGAACAGGAAAATTACATACATATATGATTTTAAATTCTCTTCACAGTGGACTCTGAGATATTCATTCCCAGGAACGCAAAGGCAAATAACATAAAATCAAATCAAAATCAAATTTTCCAATGATGTGGTTTGGCTTAATCCAGAATTAAAATACATCCTAGCATTCTATTCTGGTTATATGAATTTTTAAATGCAATCTTATGTCAAGGTACACTCCATTTCCATCTGCTTTTCTCTGTTCTTATATGTTCAAAGTTGTATTTATAGTTATTTTTGTGAAAATAGCCCCTTTAATCATACTCTAGGCTTGCCAAAGAACAGTTAATAGATTTTACAGAGTTTGGCTAAGGTCTGAATTTATATGCAGGGTTCATGGTGCTCTTGTGTACACAGTTATGTTTTGCTTCAAACATAATTAGATTTCATTATGTGCCCAATAAACATTTTATGGAGGGTTTCACAATGTCCATGGCCATAGAGCTATCTTAACAGCCAAAACACTTGTTGAGCTCAATTTTTTCAGTCATATTAATTATGGGAAATTGATTGGGAACTGGAAGGACAGTCTGCTTAAGGCCGAGAGGAAAAAGCCTGGGGATGGCCTCTACCCTCTTCACCTGAGGTTCTGTAGGACAGAAAGGTCTGCCTGCTCCTGGGAGGTGATGTGTGCAACTTCTGCCCTGAGAACAATATTGAGGCAGGATGTCAGCACAATATTCCCATTGGAACATTATTCTATCATCTCAGTACTTAACTTCCCTTGTTTCTCTTCCTTGTGTGCCCACACATGGATAGCAGCTTCATCCACATCAACTCTGAACAGAGTGATGAAGTACCTGAGACAGGAAATGAGAAGCTAATGCTTAAAATAGTAAATCAGAGACCCTGGAGCTTAGAATTAAAAACCTTCTGTGATCTCATCCTGCACCAGTTAACCTGCCTTTCCCATTTCCCTTCATATATCACATTTCAGAACTTACTCATTACACTCCTGCCCTGTGCTTTCACGCTGCCCCGGCTTTATTCTCACCTTAAATATTCTTCCCCTCCCTCCCATCTCTACATATTCCAAATTCTGCCATTCTCCAGGGCCTAACTCACCTTCCTCATCCCCAGGTCCTTTGTAATTGCTAATGTCTTTAGAATACCCTTGATAACTCTCTAGGACATTCATCACCTTCTACCTTATCTTGTTAGGTGTCTCATTTCCAAAGGAGATTCTGGAAAACAAACCTTGTTAAATTATTAAATGCAGATAGAAACAACCTGGAGGCTTTCTCGTTATATTTTATTTGGTGGTGAAATACTCCACTTGCTGAAATGGTGGCTCAGATCTCTCTAGGCAATACCAATCCATGACAGTGAATTCTGAATCAAGAGGGCATATGATATAGAAATCTGGCCTGAGTAGGTCCACCCTTTATGGGGACAAATGATAAAGCGTGGATCTGCTTTAACATGAAGTATCTCAGGAAAACTGGGTATAGGTCCATATACCACTTCGTATAGTAGACTATCATGTCCATCTTTCCCTTGCATTTAATAACAGAACTGGAATCAATTTTTTTTTCAGTCTGTTGAGATGTTGCTTCCAGGTATATGCTCTTTGGCTCAAATAAAATTTAACAGAACTTCTCTAAAAAAATAATAACAATAACAGAACCAATTTTTATCCGGGTACATTGCTGCCAGGTAAAATATAACATATTCCTTCCTCCTTTGGTGTTCTGTGTAAGCCCGTGACAGTGTTTGGTTCAGGAGATGTAAGTGATTTCCTTCATTAATTATCCCAAAAGTATGCCTCTTCCAGCCCTTCTTCCATTTTGCTGGTTGGCAAAGAACGTGAAGGTTGGACTTCAAACAGCCACCTTGTGTCATTAGGAGAGTTCCATATGGTAGAGACTGTGGGAAGCAGACACGGTTTAAGTACATTGTTATACTATTAGGATTGTGGTCACATATAGCTGAACACATTTTTAACAGATATTTCCTATAAAGTTTTGTTCCCTTCTGCTAACCTAAGAGTTGTGACCTTAGCTCACTCTGAATGATAAGAAAATGATATGGTCCAGCCAGAATGGCTCAGTGGTTGAGCATGGACCTATGAACCATGAGGTCCCAGGTTCAATTCCCAGTCAAGGCACATGCCTGGGTTGTGGACTCCATCCTCAGTGGGGGAGTTTCAGGAGGCAGCTGATCAATGATTCTCTCTCAGCATTGATGTTTCTATCTCTCCTTCCCTCTCCCTTCCTCTCTAAAGTCAACAAAAATTTAAAAAAATATATTTTTAAAATAATGCATTCTGAAAGAACATGCATAGATCAAACTCTGAAACAAAGACCAGAAAAATACTGACCTAAGACCAAGACCCCAAGCATTACTCTACTCTGGCCTCTCCAGCCTTGTTTCCTTTGCAATGTCTGGTGTTAGACCACATTATTTCTTATTTGGATGATTGTTCAGGTCTCCCTATTACATATCACTAATGGAGCTATCTTTTCAAATTATAACTTTGAATGTGTTGCTGTTTGCTAAAATGCAATTTTGTTGATGTTTTTCAAGCTACTTACCTGAAAAGGCAGTGGATGCTCTCAAATCAAGCTCTTGCTTTAGTTCTATTTCTATCTGTGAACCTGAACTTTATCAAAGTTAATAATTTGCTATTTCTAGAATCAGCCCAGCAATGATTCATCTCCTGCACAGTCTTATCTACATTGCCTCTGATATTTGAAATGCTCTTCACACCATCTGTAAATGGTTTCATTCTACCTATCCATACCCATCCATAAAGATTCCACTCAAATACTACCTCATCTTTGACACTTTGATAATGATGGTGCCTTTACTAGTAAACTACTAAGGTGCTAATAAAAATAATGATCAAGTTTCAAGTAAGTACTGTTAAAAACTGTAAATGGTCTAAACTTTTATAGTATTTACAAGCTAATATTTTAACATGCCAGCTTAACTATCTATTATCTATCTATCTATCTATCTATCTATCTATCTATCTATCTATCGACTCTAGGTATCTGGGCCACAGACAAAGGCAGTTTATTACTCATAACACGGCAGTGGCAAGAACAATACCTTTGCATATATTCCTTAATGCTTATTCCCACAGGGTAATCTGCTGAATGCCATATGTTACTTGTTCATCAAAGGAAATGAACTCCAAAATTAGAAAACTCCGATGCTACACAGAACTGCTGGTGACATGCCCATTCTCTCCTCCAGAAAAAGAGAGAGTCCTTATCATTACACTGAAATGTCCCCAGAGGAAGAGGGGGAAGAGCTCTCTAGGATTATTACCCTGGAATGTAAGTAAATCTCTCCCAGGGAAGGTAAAGAAGAGGGATAGGGAGCAGAGAAGAGGAATGGGAGAGATTTTACCTTTATGACCCTGGGGTGTCTCCAGATAGAAAGACATCTGTAGCTTTACTTTCCTGGAATGTCTCCATATACAAACACTGGTTGTTAATGCCTCTTCTCAGAGGCCTTGAACCCTGCAGAAGCATGAGATAATCATGGATGATTGTCTCCTAACTACTCCCATGTATCAGGTACATTATATACATTATCTCCAATCCTAAGTATAACTCTATGGTTTAGATCAGCCGTAAGCAAACTACGGCCCGCGGGCCGGATCCGCCCTTTTGAAATGAATAAAACTAAAAAAAAAAAAAGACCGTACCCTTTTATGTAATGATGTTTACTTTGAATTTATATTAGTTCACACAAACACTCCATCCATGTTTTTGTTCCGGCCCTCCGGTCCAGTTTAAGAACCCATTGTGGCCCTCGAGTCAAAAAGTTTGCCCACCCCTGGTTTAGATGTTAGTATTTCAGTTTTGCAGATGACAGTAGAGTTCTGGAGAAGTCAAATATTATGCCCAAAGCTACAGAGTTATTAAATACTAGCTGCCCGGTGCATGAAATTCATACACTCAGGGGGGGTCCCTCAGCCTGGCCTGCGCCCTCTCACAGTGTGGGAGCCCTCAGGGGATGTTTGACTGCTGGCTTAGGCCCGCTCCGCACAGAGGTGGGAAAGGCTCCACCACCGCCGCTGCACTCGCCAGCCGGATGAGCCCGGCTTCTGCTTGAGCAGTGCTTCCCCTGTGGGAGCACACTGACCACAGGGTACAGCTCCTGCATTAAGCGTCTGCCCCCTGGTGGTCAGTGGGCATCATAGAGACTAGTTGTTCTGCTGTTGGGCCAAAACTGGCTCTCTGACATCCCCCAAGGGGTCCCAGATTGCAAGAGGGTGCAGGCCAGGCCAAGGGACACCACTGTTGCACAGTTGGGGCCAAGGAGGGTTGTGGGAGGTTGGCCAGCCAATGAGGGACCACGGGAGGGCTCCAAGGCATGTCTGGCCTGTCTCGCTCAGTCTTGATCAGCCGGAACCCAGCAGCAAGCTAACCTACCAGTCAGAGCATCTGCCCCCTTGTGGTCAGTGCATGACATAGCGCTGGTCGACCAGTCAACTGTCTCTCCCTTGGTGGTTAGTGCATGTCATAGTGAGCAGTTGAGCAGCCTTAGCATATCGTTAGCATATTATGCTTTGATTGGTTGAATGGTCAACCAGACGACCAGACACTTAGTATATTAGGCTTTTATTATATAGAACTAGAGGCCTGGTGCCCAAAAATTTGTGCACTTGGAAAGGAGGGGGGGTCCCTCAGCCTGGCCTGTGCCCTCTCACAGTCTGGGACCCCTCAGGGGATGACCACCTGCTGGCTTAGGTAGGCTCGCTCCCCGGGGGATTGGGCCTAAGATGGCAACCAGACATCCCTCTGGCAGCCCGGCAGCCCTCAGGGGATGTACACTTGCCAGCGGGGAGCAGGCCTAAACTGCAGTTGGACATCCTTAGCGCTGCTGAGGAGGCAGGAGAGGCTCCCACCACCACCGCTGTACTGGCAGCCATCAGCCTGGCTTGTGGCTGAGCAGAGCTCCTCCCATGTGAGAGCGCCCTGACCACCAGAGGGCAGTTCCTGAATTGAGCGTCTGCCCCCTGGTGGTCAGTGTGTGTCATTCCCAGTCGTTCTGCTGTTAGGGTCAGTTTGTATATTACCCTTTTACTATATAGGATAGAGGCCTGGTGCACGGGTGGGGGCCAGCTGGTTTGCCCTGAAGGGTGTCCCAGATCAGGGTGGGGGTCCCACTTGGGTGCCTGGCTAGCCTGGATGAGGGGCTAATGGCTGCTTGCAGCTGGTCACACCCCCTTCAGGGTGGGGGTCTTCACTGGGGTGCCTGGCCAGTCTGGGTGAGGGGCTGAGGGCTGTTTTCAGGCTGGCGGGTGACTGAAGCTCCCAACCTCCCCTTTTTTTCTTTATTCTTGGATTTATTTACCTTCTATGGCTGTCACTGGAGCTGAGAGCCAGCTTTAGCTCTGAGTCTCGGCTCCAGCTTGAGGCCTTGGCTGCTGAAAGCAGGTATCTGGGTTTGTTTGGCTTCTATAATTGAAACACTGTTGCAACTCCAGCTCTGAGGCCCAGCTTGCTGAAAGCAGGTTTCTAGGGTTTGTTTAGCTTCTATAATTGCAACATTGTTTCTTAGAGTGCAGCTCACAGGCCGGCAGCGGCAGGCGGGGAACCTTGGCTTCCTCCATCACTGAAGCAAGCAAGCCTCCTGTTCACTTCAGCTGCCTGGCTGCCGGCCGCCATCTTGGTTGGCAGTTAATTTGCATATCTCGCTGATTAGCCAATGGGAAGGGTAGCGAAGTTACGGTTAATTACCATGTTTCTCTATTATTAGATAGGATTAGATCCAGGATTCAACTGTGGTCATTTACCTTAAAGTCAATACAAATCCAGTGCACTACAATCACAAAACCAGTGCAGTACATCTTCCATGCAAAGCAGCCTCCGGATGCTTAATGTGAATTTATTTTATGGCATTGTTGGCATAAGACCATCCAAGCCTGTAAAAACATTTTAATAAAAATTTATTTGGGCCAAAAGGAAGATATACTTGCAAGCAAGATCTCAATAGACTGAGATAAATACTTCTGAGAATAAAAGTTTACAGTTTCTTTTATGCATTTGAGATTAAGGAAAGAATATAAGGAAGACTACATGAAGGTGGGAAGAAGCAAGGCAGGTGTGGGGTTACAGGATAATTAAGATTATGCCTTCTCTTGGGGCTAGTTATGGTTTATTTCAACGGTGTGTTAACCTATAAGCACAGAAACAGTGGACGGGGCTTACTTAAGGCAAAGATAAACCTTTTACTAAAGAAGTTATATGCCTGGGACATGACTACTTATGCAACCTGCCTGGTTATGAATTTATGATTAGGTCACCCTGTGAGGTTACTTTCCATAGAAATGTGTTTGTTTTGTTTTTGTCCACAACATATATTTTTCTATTGTCATGTAAGCTTCTTGAGGACAGAGCCATATCTTACATCTACTACTGTGCCTGGTGAAGTGAATAGTGTGATTATTGGATGCCATATTAAAGTTGCCTGAATGAAGAAAATCTGTCAAAATACATACAATGAAAACTTGACATTATACCATCTAAATAATACATGATTGTGGAAAAGAGGTCATATCATAAAATTCAAATATAGCAACCTCTTACCTGAAATATTAATAATCTCTATTTTTACTCAGCTGACAATTTTGCCTGAATGTTTATGAAAATTTGATGTCTAAAGTTCAGGGAAAGTAACTAAGAGTTGGTAGTAATACTTGAGGAAGAAAATATTAAGAATGTTTTATGAGTCAACTCACATGAGAACTAATGTTTTAATAAAATTTATTTCATTTTAGAACTAAACTTCTTCCATACAAACAAAACATGAGCTCTATGCTCAAGAGTAAAAATTACTGGTTGAGTTAGAGACTTTTCCCCCTCAATCTAGTTCTGGGGCAAAAAAAATTTTTTTTCTTATAACAGTTTATTGTAAAATACTCATTTTCTATTTACATAGTCCATCTTTTATTTTCATAACTCACATCACTGGACTATTTGTTCATAGTTCTTCCCTGACGGAACCAGGCTGCTTCCCTATTCAGAACTTAATGAGTTTCTTAAATAAAAACATTAGAGACTGTTAAACACCTATTGCAAAACTTAGTCCCAAATTTGTCATTTAATTACTCCAGTTTTCAGTCAAAGAAATATATTGAATTGTATTTCCCCTTTGGGTTAGTATTCACTGCTTTCTTTTCCTCCTTATGTAATCATGAGTTTTTAAGGCTGTTCTTGCTTTCCTGGTAAATATTTGCTTTGAACATGTGACCCTTCTTGAGATAAAAAAACATCTATTCCCAACCTATATTGAAAGAACAAAACCCACTTACATGACATTTTAATAAATATTAAAAGTGATACTTTAATATAAAGGGGATATTTGTACCTTTCTTTAAACAGATACAAGAAGAAAACAGAAATACAAGTACTCTTGCATGGGGGGAAAGTTATGTTTCATTTCACTTTAAGCTACTTTGGCAGTTGTTTTTCCTTACATATATTCAGGATATTAAAGTGTTAGCTCTGTGCGTATGATTTATTGTGAAACCTCTTTACCCAAAAAAGCCCTGCTATTTTAGGAGAGTTCAATATATTTCCTTTGGGGAAAATTAAATAAAATATGTTAACACAATTAAATTTGCAGTTTGATGACAAATGACTGAATGTGTTCAAATTAGGCAGGCACAGGAAATCTGTCTTGCAAAGGACTAAACCAGGAAATAATATTTGAAAATACACTGGCAAAATTTTGCAGTTTGTTGCTTTAGAGTACATTATTACAATATGCCATTAATTTGAAGTAATACGTTAAGCATGTAGAAGTAAGATTCTATATTCTCGTGTACAACTCAGCTATACAGTTAGCTAGCTATATACTAAAGTTAAAATATACATATAAAGATACAATGGAATTTGGGTAGGGTAGTAGAACACGTTTTGGATTTTATTTTGGTATATGACATTTGTATGTCAAATTACACTCAGGAATGACTCAATTATTATCTTCTGATAATGAAAATGAGTTATTCCATAGATAGGGCATCTATCCTTACTATGACTTTTTAAATCAATTATTTTCTATAGATACATATAAATATTAGATTAGGAATTAACTTGGGTTCAGTCAAGTTCAGACCAACTGATTTTGATAGGTAAAGCTAGGAAAATAAGTACTGAGGCATAGTTTCAAGTGTTTTACCCAAGATCAAACATCAGCCAAATAATTAAACATCCCAACTATACATGTTTCTGAAAGTAGAGGTTTGGGATTATTAAAATAAAGCATAATGCTCTCCCATCATCAGAATTCCGTAGTGACTTAGCTGAGAGGGATAAAAGATAACTTATTGCTATTAATGCTAAACTCACAGATGCAGAAATAGTTTGTTTGTGTTTTTTTTAATTTGAATGTCATGAATTTCAAACCTTCTAAAGACATATAGATATCAACAGAGACTTGGAGAACACCCCATGTGCCCAAACATCTTTCTTTCACTTAACCCCCAGCCCAAACAGGGCTATGCTCATAAGGAAATACCAGAAAACCCCTTTCATCCTCCGAACAGACAGTGGGTTCCACTGCCATGTCTGTTCTCAGGATAACTTTTTTTTTCTTTCTGGGAGGCAATTCATGCTTCCAGCTCCTGTCCTTATTTAAGGGAGAATCAAACTAATGAGAATAAATTCTGGTAATAATAAATTAATGTAATAAAATGTTTTATTTCTTAATTATTTTTACATTCCTTATGAAGCCTAGTGTACTTTCCCAAGGTCATAAAGCTCAACAAATTATTATCTTATAAGATCAATTATATGTTTTTTTTTTCCTCTGTATTACCCAAAATGCATCTTTGGCATGGTGTTTTCTGTTGAAGATAAATCAAAAGAAAATATATTCATATCAATTTCTGATTTCTAAAAAAAATATAGCCCAGAATCTAGAATTCAGGCCATTGAATTAAGGATGGATAGAGTTTCTCAGAAAATTGGAATTTCATTTCAAATAAAGAACCAAAAGGATTTTAAAAGTTGATATTTTCAATGATGTTGAATTAGCAGTGTTCATAGATGAAGTTCGCATCACCTTGAAAGAATGACCTCTCTATGTTTTTGGAAAACATGTCATTCAACAGAAAATACAGAATAAACTGTGTATTTGAGACATTGCATGAGCCACGACAGGAGCTGAAAATATGAGAAAATAAAACATAAGACTTTGTAGCACACAGAGAAGTAGGGTCTGGAGAAAAATCTCTCAGTAGAGAGAAAAACAATATCTATGTATTAAACGTTTTCTAAGAGTGCTGTGCAAAATGGAATATATAACTGCAGTTCAGTTTGAAAGATTTCAGAGGTACTTAAGAATACCTGATCTGTCCTAGCAGGTTTGACTCAGTGCATAGAGCGTGGGCCTGTGGACTGAAGGATCCAGTCAAGGACATGTACCTCGGTTGCAGACTTGATCCTAGCCCTGGTCAGGGCATGTGTGGGAGGCAACCAAACGATATACCTCTTTCACATCGATGTTTTTCTCTATCTCTCCTCCTCCTTTCCACTCTCTCTAAAAATCAGTGGAAAAAATCCTCAGGTGAGGATTAATAAGAAAAAAAAAGAATACCGATCTTACTTTTCCATCTCTAGACCAATGCATTGCCAACCATCCACTCACATGAAGTGTTGTGGCTGGAGATACCGTCACCCAGGGTGTCATGTTGGACCTTTGTCGGGGTTTTGATCAATTTTAAGTGTAAATGATTGAATAGTTTAAAAATGAGTAGCTTTTAGAGAACTATTATAGGTGAGTAGAACTGCACTTAAAAGATCACAAGATGGGCGGAGGTTAAGGTGTCTGGCAATCGAATTGTTATTGGAAAAATAACCTCCTTGAGCCTAACAGCTGTAGAGAATTAGGCAGCAGGACTCTGACAGATAGGCAGCAAGTCTCTGTTTGAATTCAGTGTTTTTGCTTTTGTCTCTGTCTGTTCGTGATAACTTCTGAGGAAGCTGGATGACTTTGACCGAATTGAGTAGAAAGTTCAAGATGTACCTTAATTACAATGAATGGGTCAGTCTGCCATCTTGATTAAATAAAAGTTTAGATAATTTTGGCCTATTTTATTATTATTATTATTTTTTAAATATATTTATTGATATTTTTACAGAGAGGAAGGGAGAAGGATAGAGAGTTAGAAACATCGATGAGAGAGAAACATCGATCAGCTGCTTCCTGCACACCTCCTACTGGGGATGTGCCCGCAACCAAGGTACATGCCCTTGACCAGAATCGAACCTGGGACCTTTCAGTCCACAGGCCGATGCTCTATCCACTGAGCCAAACCAGTTAGGGCTTGGCCTACTTTAAATATTATTTGTCTCAACTTTTGTATCAAAGAAAACAGGCAGGCCTTTTATTATTGCTATCCTTGCTATAAATGTTGATTTATTGTAATTCTTGGGTTTAGTTCCGTGGACAAAAAAAAAAAGGAGTTATATGAAAAGTACCCCCACAGAGTGATTTGATAATAAGTTTGTAACTGGGCAGGTCATGTGGGTATCATGCCTCAGGCATATAACTTCTTTAATAAAAGGTTTATCTTTGCCTTAAATAAGCCCTGTCCATGGTTTTTGTGCTTGAAGGTTAACACACCTTTGAAATAAACCACAACCACCCTTAAGAAAGCATATAATATTTTTTAAAAAGTTATCTTTATTGTTGAAAGTATTACAGATCTCCTGTTTTGTTCCCCATTTACCCTTTTGAGCCTGCACAACCCCCAAGGCCTTCATCACACTGTTGTCTGTGTTCATGAGTTATGCACATATGCATATAAATTCTTTGGTTAATCTCTAATCTTAACTACTCCATAATCTGCTCTCCACTGGACTACCCCCAAGAGAGGGCATAATCTTAATTATTCTACAATCCCACCCCTGCCTTGCTTCCTCCCACCTTCAGGCAGTCTTCCTTATATTTCCACCTTAATCTCAAGTGCATGAAAGAAACTGTAAACTGTTACTCTCAGAAGGAATTATCTCACTCTGTTGAGATTATACTTGCAGATATATCTTCTTTTTGGCTTTAATAAATTTTTATAAAAATTATCTTCAGATTTAGACATTCTTATGTTGACAATTCCATAGAGGCAATTTGTTTCAAATGATGTACATAGTTTGTAATAATCTTCAACATAAATGAAGATTTATGGAATAACTGGAATAGTCTGTCATTTTTAAGTCAAATAAATAAAATTAAAGTTTAGAAAGGAATTACCTGCAATAGATAGAATATGAAGTTGTCAATCTATGAAAATTCTGGTGACAAGCTAAATTTTGTGAGGTACCTAAAAGAACTCTATTTTTAAAGCATACAGTTGCTTAAAATTTTGTGCTACACACACACACACACACACACACACACACACACACACCAATTTCAGGAACTACAATATTCTAAAATATGACCCAAGAGATGTTTTAGATATGCAATGAAACAGGTCCAACCAGTTCCTGTGTAATATTGCCCTCCATTCTCTCTCTCTTCTGCCCAGTTTCTCTCCTGGTCTATAAGAAGCCTCTCTGCTTCTAAGATCCACCCATTCTGCTTATTGCCAAAGCATTACTGAATTCTTTGGAGTCGTTTAGAGAATCCTTTTAGAAAGCATAGTGTTGCACGTTTCCATAATGGTAATTTTATAAGCAGCTCTAGAAATAAAATCCTAGCCCTTTCCTTTCAAACATTGCTTGAGGCTCAGGCTACTCCATTAAGTAGAATCTGGGTTGGGACAAACAGCTTAGTAACAAATATCCACAGAAATAGCTCTCCCACTGGTAATCAGGCTATCTTACTGGACCATATTTGTTGATTTTTTGTTCCCAGGAAACTCTTCAGTCTTTCTTTCTGGTAGCTGTAGGTTGGGCTTTCCCAATAATGTGCCTGAATGCATCTGTTTCAAAGCAGTGGGCAGTGTTAATGCTTAGCCATTTGCCTAACATTTTCAGTACTTTTACCGATAAACATCCTTTGGGGGAAGAGAAGTATTTCTATGCAAATTATTACTAAACTAAGTTACTCTATGGGGCCCTGCAACCGCTGATGGTAGAATTAGATTCAGGAGGAAGCTCAAGATGAATGCATTACAGGTTTCCCAATGAGTGCACACAGGCATGACTATTATTGCTGTTATTGTTATTATTGTTATTGACTCTCTTGAGGCAGTCATTCTCTGAAAATCTATTTATGAAACACAACAGCCTCAGATTAGTTGTCACACATCAAAATTATGTGCTTTTTAAGATTTGTGGAGTTTTTCTCTTGAACTAGGGAAATGCCATGTCTACAGGCTTCTCTCAGTATGCCAAGGCTCAAGTTACCCCTGGTTCTTATCAAGTCCATCTGGAGCATGCAGAAACATTCCCAAGATCTCCTGAGTGTTTAAATACCCCCATAGCCTCCTTGGTGTTGACAGAGAGACCAAACAGGCTACCTTGTAATTTAGTAGAACTCCCTTCAGGCCTTGTATGTGCAAGCAGCAGCTTCTGGGTCACAAATTGAGGAACTCCACTTCAGATCCACTCTTCTTTCTTGAACGGACCCAGCATGCACCTCCCTTCTCGGACTCTGTCTGATATGACCCCACAGACGATAATTCTTTCAGGGTCAAACCAGTACCAGCATTCGAGTGACAGCTTCCTGAGTCTTCATATTCTGTGATTACTTACCATATCCCTGCAATTTGGACACAAACTGGAATATGGTCAATATAATATGTGTTATATGGAAGACATGCCTCTTTTTGCTTTTGAAAGTATCACAAGAAGAGTGTGTTGTTCCTGCAGACCTAATAAATCAAGAAGTTAAAATAGTTCATCCAGAAGGTAAATCTATCACCTAAGAATGCAGCCATAGAAAGCAAAGAAAAATCTCCATCTATGGTATTTCCCCTGTGCTTTAGCATCCAGCTCTTAAATGGTGTCTCTTAGATGTATTATACCATTTTAGGCAAGCAAAATACTATATTAACTTCAAAGAAAACATAACTAAACTTCTCACAGAAAAAAAAGAAACTTCTCACATTTTGAAACAATATATTTTTTTCTCATTGTGAAAATAATAGATTTTATTGTGGAAATAATAGAGTTATATAAAAAAGAAAAATAATTTTCTATAATTCTATTACTGAGTGTTAATAATTCTTTTTTTAAAAAAATATTTTTATTGATTTCAGAGAGGGAGGGAGAGGGAGAGAGAGATATAGAAACACCAATGATGAGAGAGAATCATTGATCAGCTGCCTCCTGTATGCCCTCTACTGGGGATCGAGCCCACAACCTGGATGTGCCCTGACCTGGAAATGAATGCTGACCAAACAGTGGAAACCATATCCCTCAGATCCTCCCCTAAGACATCCCTTAAATTCCCAGCTTTTTTAAAACCTTCAAAATGAAGCTCTCAGGGCACGCTCTCTGTCCTGGGAGCACACCCACCCATTTCTCTTCTCTCTTTCCCACACAGGTGAGCATCCTAAATTCTAAGGGACCCCATGACACTAGCAACCAGGGGAGCAATGGGCAGCGGCTAGTCCCATGCTAACCCCTTGAATCTGCTCCAACGTTTGTTTTTCTCTGACTTCTCAGTGAGTGAAAGCAGCCCCCTCTAGGCTCTCCTGTTGCTTTTTCTATCCTAAACCCTCCCTTGTTTCACTGTCCCCAGCTTTAGTAAATGTACTCTCATAATCACCTGGACTCCAATTGTGAAATCTTTCCTTTACCAATTCAAGAACCCACAGAATACCGGCCAGTAGACCTGCTGAGGTCCAGGTCCCCTTTCCAGTAACAATACTATGTAAAAATAACAATAATAATGGTAATAATTATTCAAACAATGTTTGAGCATTTTTTAATCTGTATGGCATTGTTATGCCTATTTTTATAGATAAGACAATTGAGGCACCAAGAAGTTAAATTTTTTTCAAGGTCTCATAACCAGCATATGGCAAATTTAGGAAATGCACACACACACATACACTCATACAGAAACTCGCAGACCCAAAATGTGCATATCTATACCTTACACAGACCCAATACATACATACACTTTATCAGCTTGTTAATAGTTAATTAACATCCTTAGCTTTGGTAAATTGTGCTGCTATGAACATAGGGATGCATATATCCTTTCTGATTGGTGTTTCTGGTTTCTTGGGATATATTCCTAGAAGTGGGATCACTGGGTCAAATAGGAGTTCTATTTTTAACTTTTTGAGGAAACTCCATACTGTCTTCCATAGTGGCTGCACCAGTCTGCATTCCCACCAGCAGTGCACGAGTGTTCCTTTTTCTCTGCATCCTCTCCGGCACTTGTCATTTGTTGATTTGTTGATGATAACCATTCTGACAGGTGTGAGACGGTACCTCATTGTTGTTTTGATTTGCATCTCTCGGATGATTAGTGACTTTGAGCATGTTTTCATATGTCTCTTGGCTTTGTGAATGTCCTCTTTTGAAAAGTGTCTATTTAGATCCTTTGCCCATTTTTTGATTGAATTGTTTATCTTCCTTTTGTTAAGTTGTATGAGTTCCTTGTAAATGTTGGAGATTAAACCCTTATGGGTGAAAACATTGGCAATGGGCTTTCTTGTTGTTTTGTTGATGGTTTCTTTTGCTGCGCAGAAGCTTTTTATTTTGATGCAGTCCCATTTGTTTATTTTCTCTTTAGTTTCCAATGCCCTGGGAGCTGTATCGGTGAAGAAATTGCTTCAGCATATGTCTGAGATTTTACCATAGCTAAGATTTGGAAACAGTCTAAGTGCCCACCAACAGATGAATGGATTAGAAAACTGTGGTACATCTACACAATGGAATACTACGCTACTGTAAAAAAGAAGGAATTCTTACCATTTGTAACAGCATGGATGGAACTGGAGAGCATTATGCTAAGTGAAAGAAGCCAGTCAATGAAAGAAAAATACCACATGATCTCACTCATTTATGGATAATACAGACCATTATAAACTGAAGAACAAAAATAGATACAGAGGCAGAGCAGCATCAAACAGACTGTCAAACTACAGCGGAAAGACTGGGGTGGGTTGAAGAGGGGGCGGGTAAGAGATCAACCAAAGGACTTGTATGCATGCATATAAGCATAACCAATGGACACAAGACACTGGGGGTTAGGGGAGGCCAGGGGAAGGTCAAGGGGAAAAAAAAGAGACATATGTACTACTCTTTGTAATACTTTAAGCAATAAAACAAAATTTAAAAAAATAGTTACCATCCTATGGTGAAAGATTTTAAAATAATATAAGCCTGTTATGAAAACCATGTAAGCCCTGGCCAGGTAGCTCAGTTGATTATAGCATCATCCAAATATGTCAAGGTTGTGAGTTCAATCCCGAGTCAGGGCACATTCAAGAATCAACCAATGAATGCATAAATAAGTGGAACAACAAATCTCTCTCTCTCTCTCTCTCTCTCTCTCTCTCTCTCTCTCCTTTTCACTCTCAAATAAATTTTTAAAAATTATTTTAAAAAAGAAAATCATGGGAAATGCACAAAGGGAAAAGAGCAATCATCTAGTTCCACCATTTAAAGTAATGACTATTGCCCTGGCAGTGTCCCTTGGTGATTAGAGTGATGGCCCTTGCGACAAAGGGTCATGGATTCAATTCCCAGTCCAGGGCATGTACCTGGATTGCATTCACTCAGTAGAGGTGAGTAGGAAAGCAACCAGTTGATGTGTCTCTCTCATATTGATGTTTCTCTCTCTTCCTCCCTCTTTACAACACTGTCTTTGAAAAACAATAGGAAAAATATCCCCAGGTGAGGATAAAAATAAATAAATAAGTAAATGAATGAATGAATGAAGTAACAACTGTTAATATGTAGACTAGTTTCTTCTACTCAACTTGTTCTGTTTTGAATTTCTAGCTACTTTTTTTTTATTCACTACTAAAGCTAATGCATTATTTCATAATATGAGAGCTATGGTACTACAACTTTTCCTAATTCCCTGATAATTTTGCTGAGCAAAAACAGTTCAAATGGACATAAAACAATGCTAATACAGTATTAAATAAAAAAAATATGTCCACTATTTGCTATTTCAGATAATCAATTAAAAGATAATTTATGACACTCAGTGATTGCTGAGTTGAATAGGAATATTTTCATAATGAAAAAGGAATTGGAGCTAGCCTTTACCTTCAGGAGGAACATGGTTTAGTCATGAGCACATATTTAGACTAGCATAGGCAATGCACTGAGGTAAAAGTATTTGTAGTGTAGGAGTCATGTAGGCCACAGAAAAACTGGATGTCCAAGCCTCATGGAGAAGAAACTTAGAGGTCTTACAGGAGGGAAACAGTACATAAGCTGGAATAGAATAAGCTGGCATAAACAGGATTCAGAAAACCCTGAAATCCAACAAGAGTTGCTTTTATCCATAGAGCATAAATGTAGTTTAATAATATTTATTGTTAAATTAAATAGAGAACTTGGGATAAATTTTTGAGATAAATTAAATTAACTTATACTTGTTTAGGTGATAAGAGATTTCACCATAAAATTCTTTGTTTCTTGAAGTGGGAGGAACAAACTATTATGTGAGTGTATCCAAGAATGCTTGTCTCTTGAAAATAGAAACATATTTTTAGTCAATCAGCTAATTCTGCTTTTTATTTATTTTTAAAATTGTAATATTTACTTATTTATGTTAATTAAATTTTCTGGGGTGACATTGGTTTAATAAGATTATATAGGTTTCAAGTGTACTGCCTTTTAATTGCAATGTTTAGCCCATTTTCATTTAATGAAATTTACTCATATGATTTGGATTAAATCTATCCCTCATTAATATAAACTTAAAAATCCTATACAAAGCATTAGCAAATCAAATCCAGAGATATATAAAAAGGCTATTGCATCATAACCTAATAGAGTTTATTCTAGGCATATAGGGGCAAATTAAGATAAAACTATCTATCAATATAATTGAATATATTAATAGAGTAAAGGGGAAAATATGATCATCTCAATATATATAGAATGAACATTTGATGAAATTTAAGACTCATTCATAGTCAAAAGCTTTGTATGAGCCAGGAATAGAAGGGAGCTTTATCAACTTGATAAAGGATCTATAAGACATTTTCAGCTAATTCATATTTAATGGTGAATATTGAAGCTTTTTCTCAAAGGTGGGACAGTTATCATCGATTTTTAAAATATTATGTTATGTTCCTAGGCAGTGTAATAATATGCATTCATATACAAACAAACAACTAGAAACAATAAGTGAATTTAGCAAAGTCAATATACACTGTCAAAACACAGAAATCAATTATACCTATATACTGGCGATGCTAAGGACTTTAAATAGCCAGTACACAACAAAATACAGTACAGAATTATATAATATCACTTATGTGTGATATATAATATCTATACTAATATCTATACTAATAAAAGGGTAATATGATAATTAGACTGGACATCTTCCAGACGTCCTTCTAGACAAAGCCACGGTGGCAGGGGCTGAGGCAGAGGCACTTAGGGGCAATCAGGCTGGCAGGGGAGGGCAGTTAGGGGCATCAGGCTGGCAGGGGAGGGCAGTTAGGGGCAATCAGGCTGGCAGGCAGAGGTGGTTAGGGGTGATCAGGCAGGCAGGCACGTGATTCCCTGAGGGGTCCTGGATTGGAGAAGGTGCAGGCTGGGCTGAGGGGTACTGGGTTGGAGAAGGTGCAGGCTGGGCTGAGGCTTAACCCCCCCCCCCCCCCCCCCGCCGTGCACGAATTTCATGCACTGGGCCTCTAGTATATTTTGTAATACACATATAATATAATATATAGTCAATATATCCTATATAACAAAAGGCTAATATGCAAATCAACTGAACAGTGAATGACTGGTCGCTATGAAGTGCCCTGACCACCATGGGGCAGATGCTCAATGCAGGAGTTGCCCCCTGGTGGTCAGTGCGCTCCCACAGGGGAGCACTGCTCAGCCAGAAGCCCAGCTTACGGCTGGCGAGCATAGCAGTGGTGGTGGGAGCCTCTCCTGCCTCCATGGCAGAGTTAAAGATGTCTGGCTGCTGGGGGGAGCAGGGCTAAGCCATCAGTCAGACATCCCCTGAGGGCTCCCAGACTGTGAGAGGGCACGAGCCAGGCTGGGGGACCCCCCCACCCCCCGAGTGCATGAATTTCATGCACTGAGCCTCTAGTTGTATTATATTCTTGACGGCATATGTATATATTGGCACACATATATATTATAGAATACATGTGTGCCACTTGATTTATGATGAAGGTGCTAATTAAATTCAACGAGGGAAAATAGGTGTTTTAATTAATGACAATGGAGAGAGATATCCAAATGGATAAAAAATAAGTCTTGGCTCCTATCTCACAAAATTTATTCAAGAAAGTTCTTACTCCTAAATGTGAACACTAAAGAAATCAACTTTCTAGAACAGATGTTGGAAAACGTTTTAAATAAAGATCCAGATATTTTAGGCTTTGGGGGCCATAAGTATTTTTTACAATCACTCAATTCTTGATGTTATAGCACTGAAATAGCCAAAGGCAATATGTAAACAGATAAGTCTCACTATGTTTCAACAAAACTTTATTTATGAATACTGAAATTTAAACTTTATATAACTTTTATGTCATTAAAATATTTTTCTTTTGATTTTTTTTAACTCTTCAAAAATGTAAAAGCCATTGGTAGGTAATATACAAATAGGTTAAGAGTTGGATTTGGATCATAGTTGGCTGATCTCTGTTCTAGAAGCATACATAATAGAATTCACTGATGATTGTGGATTAGCAAAGACTTCTTAAAGATTTCTATATTACTAACCAAGTAAGAAAAAAATCTATAAATTGTATTTCAATAAAATAACAGCTTTATATATGTAAATTTCAAATATTAAACATGCATAAGCAAGCCACCAGTTGAGAGGATATATTGTAGCACATATATGAGAAAGGATTCATATACAGAGTACATAAGATATGCCTTAAATCAATTAAAAACAAAAAGAGAGAGACACCAATAGTCTTGAATAGGCTCTTTATAAAGGGAATATCCAAATAGCTTATAATCATACAAACAGGATCTCAGCACTATTAACGATCAGGGAAGGACCCACACAA
Source organism: Myotis lucifugus (assembly GCF_000147115.1). Classification (NCBI taxonomy): domain Eukaryota; kingdom Metazoa; phylum Chordata; class Mammalia; order Chiroptera; family Vespertilionidae; genus Myotis; species Myotis lucifugus. The sequence continues at coordinate 566,080 of NW_005871170.1, read as the reverse complement.
TGAGTTACCACTACAGCACCGCAATAGCTGAATTTTAAGAGATTAAAGTAAATGGCAACCTAGTGAGGACATGGAACAACTGTCACCCTCATTCATTATTGATGTGAATGTAAAATTACACAAACACTTTGAAAAACTTTTTGGTAAATTTTGCAAGTTTGAAAATAAGTCTACCCTATGATGCAGTAATTTCACACCTAGTGTATATGATTGAACCTAGCTTTTATCACTAAACAATTAATATTTTGAGATCCATTTGCCAGATTCCTGAGCTTATCTCTTAGTTGCTTTTCAAGTCAGATTTCAGAAAGCTGCAGGTTTTTTGAGGTGCTCTTAAATGCCAATGCTGAAAAAAGAAAAAAGAAATATCCAACACCAAATGTCAATAGTTCTGAGACTGAGAAACTCTGTTGTCTGTTTTTTCCATGTCATACCCACCTTCCTGGTTTCTTACTTTTCTATTCTGGATTTCTCACAGGAACTACTCAGTATCCCCCTTCTGTTTTACAGAATAGTTTAGATCATGTTCTGGCATCTCAGCATGAGACAACTCCTAGGCTCTAGTGAGGGAGAAGGGAAGTACTCCTATGCTACACCAGGTATTTTAAATATTAAAAATTTACTTTAAACATTTAATATTTTATTAAATTAAAATATTTTAATTAAATATTTAATTAAATTTAAAATGTTAAAGCATTTTTTCAAAGACAGTGCTCTCCCTAAAAAGAATTATAATGCACACAAATCTTCCTATCTCATTATTCATAATATAAAAAATGTGCACCCTAGCTGTTTTGGCTCAGTAGATAGAGCATCAACCTGCAGACTGAAGGGTCCCAGGTTCAATTCCAGTCGGGGGGCACATGCCCGGGTAGGGGACATGCAGGAGGCAGCCAATCAATGATTCTGTCTCATCAATGGTGTTTCTATCTCTCTCTCCCTTCTCCCTTCCTCTCTAAAATTAATAAAGATATATATAAATAATTGTGCAACTTACCTGTTATTCATAGTAATAACTTAATTTTAACAAAAGACTCAGCATGTACTAAGTGGTCAAAAATCCATCATGGAACATAGTTCTAAATCAATTTCAGTTAAAATAAATATGGACAACATAACTATTGTTTTAAATGCTGCACTATCCTCATACTCATAAAATATCATCACATAAATTTAGCATGTGCTAAAAATTACTGTGAAGAGAAACTCAAAAATAATAAGCAATTTCAAAAGTGATATTGATCATGAGAATTCTCGCTTCTTTTTGTGAAATGTCAGGATATTATTTCTATGATGCAAAAACTTTAGAGTATGAATGAGTTTGTGGTGAGAAGGAGTATTGGTAGGGAATATACTCATGTCATTTGAAATAGCTACAAGACAGTGTGATAATTTTTTACCTTAAAATAATTTAGTTTTGATCATGACCTTAAACACTGAAACACTTTTGATGAGCTGGATATGAGTCTGGCCAAATAAAACATCTTGGGGGTCACATTTGAGACACATGTCCTAAAAAAAAAACCCTTTGCACTTTGTTTCTTCCTCAGCTCCTAGGAAGCAGCTGAAAGTCAGCGTTGCTAGTCTGAGTCCCTCAACTTCTGTCTGGGAAATGGAATGGCCTCAAAGGCACCCTCTGACCCTGGTGTCAGGTGTCTGAGTCATAGCCACCATGTGGATTTAAACAGCAAATTAATCTCGCATGTTTAGTTTCTTGTTTGTTTTTTAGTTCCCTGTACTGTAAAGGCTACATGATAAATGTGTTTTTTGCCCAGCACAATAATCTTTATCAACAACAGAGACAATAAGTTATTTCACACTTCATTACAGCTATCATTTAGTGAATTATTTTCAATGCTCAACTTAAAGTATCAGTAGATATTTATAAACACACACAGGGAGAAGGAATACCATATTTTTCTTCTCTGTAGACTATCTGACATTTCTTAGCTAATGAGAGATTAAATGAGAAATCTGATCATTGCATGGATCATCTCTGTCTGTATTGTTGATAGTCTCAATTCCACAACAACACTAAAGCCCCAGGAGGGGCATAGCATAAATTTAGAAACTTTCCATATTACATGTTTAATCTTATATACAGTGGCTTAGATACACAGAAGTTTTCTTTTTTATGACTATGTTGATTCTTTTCTCAAAGTCTGCAATGGTTCTCATGTGATTTGAGATGGTGATCATAACTTTCCTTGAACCAAAACAAAACTTGGCTTCTGAATAAATCATTGGTCATTTGGTACATATTGAAATTAAGATTTTAAATTATAGTTAACTAGAGGCCCGATGCATGAAATTTGTGCAAGGGGCTCAGCCCTTGCAGCTGCAGAGGCTGCCACTGGCCTCGCAGCCCCGGCTTCGTCTCGTAGGTTGTCTGGATGTTCGTTCCGCTGTTCGACCGTCCATCTAATTAGCATATTACACTTTTATTATTATAGATTTTATGTATATTCTGTTTATCCAGTTAGATTATAAACTCACTGAAGCCATACAATCTACTCTTTATAGGCATTTAGAAGTTGTAAAACTCTTAATGATTATTTGCTATTATTAAATAGATTTGACAAGATATTACAGGGGGGAAGGTCATAAGAAAAATGGGAATTTTTTAGGCAGAAATAAAAGGAATAGAGAAAGCCTAGGAGTATGAGACCTTAAAGAATTAGAAAATCTTTACTGCTCCCAAAGGCAGGAAATAAGGAACAATAGTTCCTTGAATCCAAGTCTTGTGGCCAATCTTAAATAAAGTTTGTGGACTTATAAGCCTGCAGTCTCAAAGTGGCTCCTATTAGGTAGAGAAAGAGGTGTGGTGGGGTTGAAGGATGCAATAAAATAGAGCAGATTTGAAAATCACATTTAGGAAAAACTCTGTGTGTGAATATTGGTACATAAAACTAACTAGAAGGAAAAAATCATAGTTAAATTTTTATAGGAATTGTATTGCCTAAAACACCAAAAGCTGAGACTAAAAATTTCTTGGTTCAAAGTTAAAATGCACTTACATTCCCATCCTCCCATAAGCAGGAGCATGTTGCAAATACTGTACCACCTTCAAGAGGGTATATTTCCTAATGCCCACTTCAGAGGTAGCCATGGAGGATAATGAACAAAAGCCCCTTCTCTCCTAAGGTCAGAGCGTGAACTATAGAGATAAATGGACTAATTAGGGAACCTCCCCAGTGCCAGTTTTTGAAATTTTTTAATGCTTGAACCATAGTAATACTGCCAACCTCCATCTCCAGGGGCAACCCAAGCCTCCTGTTCGCTCCAGCTCCGTGGCCGCCTCCATCTTGGTTGGGTTTATTTGCATACTCTCTCCTGATTGGCTGGTGGGCGTGGCTTGTGGGTATGGCTTGTGGGTGTAGCAGAAGTAGTCAATTTGCATGTTTCTCTTTTATTAGATAAGAATAATAAAAGCCTAGGTGGCGTCATGCACTCATGCAACATCATCACAAGATGGCTGCCACAAGATGGCCAGCAGGGGAGGGCAGTTGTGGGCGATCAGGCCAGCAGGGGAGGGCAGTTGGGGGTGAACTGGCCAGCAGGGGAGGGCAGTTGAGCATGATCAGTTCAGCAGGGGAGGGCAGTTGGGAGCAATCTGTCCCGCAGGGGAGGTCAGTTGGGGGTTATCCGCCTGGCAGGGGAGCAGTTAGCAGTCAATCTGGCCAACAGGGGAGCAGTAAGGGGGCAATCAGACTGGCAGGCAGAAGCAGTTAGGGGCAATCAGTCAGGCAGGCGAGTGGTTAGGAGCCAGTAGTCCTGGATTGTTAGAGTAATGTCCCAGATTGAAGAGGGTGCAGGTTGGGCTAAGGGACACCCCCTCTCCCCATGCATGAATTTCGTGCACTGGGCCTCTAGTTAATTTATAAATTAAATGTTACTTATTAAGCACATTATGCTATCAGACATTATGCTAAGTACTAAAGACATACTGATGAATCACACAGAAACCATCCTTCCTAGAAGTCTTTCTACATATTGCTGGAAACACAATGCTGGATAGTAAATACATACTTTTAGTAAATAGTCTGCTAGTAGTTTGGCGATTTTACTGGAAAACACATGAGAATATTTTGTATACTTTTCACAAATATGAAATGTAAATTATTTTTTGATATTTAAATTAAATGTATTGGGGTAACATTGGTTAATAATATTATGTAAATTTCAGATGTACAACATTCTAATACGACATCTTTATACTCTATTTTGTGCTCACCATCCAAGGTTTTTTCTCCTCCTGTTTGATTTCACTCATATGTTGGATATAAAACAAAAAGAAACAAATGTACAAACAAAACAAATAAACAAATAAGAACTCATAGCTATAGACAACAGAATAGTGGTTACCAATGGGGAAAGGTGATTGGGTGTAGATACAAAGAGGGTAAAGGCAGTCAAATATATGGTGAAGGAAATTAAATTAATATAGATTTTCACAGATATTTTCTGATGTTACATTTTTTGAAGGTTTAGCATAAGCTGCAAAGACTGACCTGGTCAGTTCATCTTGACTAATTGCCTTAACTAATTGTTAAAATTTCAGTGCTATTCTTTTTCTTTTTCAAATTTGTTTTATTTTTGCTATATTATTGGATTGTATCACACTATTATAAAAATAAACTAGTATCTCAAATAGTATTCACAGATATATAAAAGGAATCAATACAAGTATTTGAAAAGAAGATCTTATTGGTGTTTCAATCTATTTTCCCCATCTCCTCAGAGTATTGTTTATTATTAAGCTTTGTCAATAAGTGGTATAAATTCATCAAAGATTTCTTGTCATTTTAAAAGTACAATGACCTTTCCTATACTCCAAATAACATTTCCGGGATGGGGTAAAATAATGCTTTCAATGTGAAAAAGCTTCATTCAAAGGTACAAACTCGATACAAGTCACAGTATTGGTAAGAAGTTATAAAACCTGCATGTTCATGAAAACCATCTCAGAGTGACAGCACAATGATCTACTGGTAGTATTTTTTAATATGCAGACATACTTGGATATTGTATAAGTGGCATACAATATAGAGGTTTTATTACTGTCTATGTGCTAACAGACATTATTAAATTGCAGTTGGATAAAACAATTTGATTTTCATTTGAATAATTATTTTAAGAAACAGTCTAAACTAGAAATAGCATTTGGTTCATAATAGACATAGTTTCAACTATCTGATCAACAAGGAAAGGCATGTCACATGAACAAAAGAGGTTGCACAAAGATGACAATCCACATACTAATTAAAGAAAGTTGGAAGTCAAGAATATGTCTCCTAATCTTGATTCAATGATGAAGTAATTAAAATTGTAAATACAATCAAATTTTGCCTCTGAAGATATGCTTTTAAAGCATGATGTACGTACCCATGCTACAGTATATTAACTATCTCAGACAGGTACTCACATACGTATCTGATAAGAGGAAAGAAAAGATTTATTCAAAAAATAATTTCTTCAAGTGAATGATAATACCAGAGGGATATTAAAGATTCTGAGTGGAGTTAAGAAAATGGCAGCCAAATAGGCAGATGTGTCCTGCACCTCCTCTTAGGGCCACACTGGAAAAGCAACTAAATTGGAGAGCATCCACTCAGAATTAACAAATTAGACACAGCTGAGGAGACAATTTACAAAAAAGAAGAGCAGAGGAAGCCTGGAGAACGGTAAGAACTGGGATCTGGGCTGGAGAGGGACACCTGGCCAAGATGGCGAGGAGAAAGCTGCATTGCACCAAAGCTGCATCCCTTGGCAACAGGTGCAACACTCAACTGTGAAAAGGAAAAGCCACAGGGCTGCTGACAGCTGGGGAGTCTAGACCTAAGACCACAACCACAAAAAGCTGCACCTCAAAAGGTAGCCTGAAAAGCAGCCTGACCAGTGCATGCTGGGGGCAGAGAAACCCCCAGTTTCATGTTTGTTTTGCTTGTTTTGTCTTTGCTTTTATTCACTAAACCCATAACATAGGACTTTTCAATTGCAAACACTAACCAGAGGCTGTGGCACCGGGAGAGGTACAGACTTGAGGTGTCTGAGGAAAGGCTGGGGAGGGAAGCAGGGCAGGAAGACGTGCCCAGGACTCGGCATTGGGATATTCATAACCTTCCAAACCTAAATGGCCATTTCTCTCCTGAAGAGCGAGCCCCTCCCAGTAGCCTCAAGGCAAGTAATACAACCTGCCACACACTCGCCCGCATTCTGAGCAACACAAAGGAAACAAAGCTCTGAATAGCCCCAAAGAGCCCTCAGTGACTGAGTTGGAAGAGGGGCCTGTCTGCCCATTATTCTAGGAACCAGGCTGATAAAAACTCCAGGTTGCCAGCCAACCTCACTGATCTCCATACAAGGATCTCTGACCAACAAAGGCCAGAGTAATATTTTGGAGGAATAGCTCTGGTCAGGGAAAAAACATCCATCTGATTCCCAGAAAGTGAAACAGAACCACCCCCACCTAAAGCCCTGTCAGAAAGAGATGCTTGAATGACTAAGATTGAGAGCTGGCAGACAGGCAAAGCAGGCTGATTGGTCCCGCCTGCTTGCAGCAAAGGCCTGTGGAGACGGACACAAGCAGAGGAGCAGTGGATCACTTGGAGCTTCAGTGCGGTGCTAAAAGCCAAAGACAGTGCCTGACAGTGGTCAGCACCAAACTAACTAACCCCCATGGGGCATTAGAATGTGACCGAAGTGAACAACACCTCACTTTCTTATTTTTATTTTTTAAAATATGTTTTTAGTATTATTTTTACATTGTCATTGTCTTTTTTTCACCATTTTCGTCCTTGCTTCTCCCTTTTTTATACTGTTTTTCTTCTCCTTTTCCCGCTTTAGTTTTTCTCTTTTTTTTATCCCCCCCTTTTTAAATGGATCTTCTTTATCTGCTTTATTGATGTGTTATTATTATTGTAGTCTCTGCTGGCTTATTCATATATCTAATTTCCTCTTCCCTGCCCCTACTCTATTTCCCCTTCTCCTTTCTCTTTCTTCACTATTAATTTTTTTTCCCTTCCCCTCTTGCTATTTTCTTCTCCTAATTTTTAAATTAGTTTTGCTTCCTAAATTTAGGCCTATCTGCTCTTTCCTCTATTCTCCTTTTCAAATCAATAAATAATTAATTATTTTTTTTTTTTTAGTTTTTCTTCTTATCCACTCATTCCCTTTCTCCCTCCTCTATACTAAACCATGATCCTTCCCCTATTCATCCAATTTCTTAACCTTATTTTCTGTATTTAAACTCTGCCTCTACAGATTCTGCCCCACCTTTTTCTGTGTGTATTTTGTTGGTACTTTTTGGTTTATTTGTTTGTTTTGCTGTGTTTTTTCCTCATATGCTTTTTTTTGTTTGTATTTTTCTTTTCTTGCTGTCATTTTTTATCTTTCTCCTAATTCTCTTTCCTCTGTGGTCACTTTTATTGGGGTTATAAGTGTCTTGTGTACACCTGTGTTCTGTTCCTTTTGTGTCCTGTTTTGTCATGTTGTATTTTGTGCTGTTCAGTCAGCACCTCCACAAAGGTTGTCATGATGTAGTAGAGAGCAAGCCACATAACCAGACACCCTGAGAGGAGACTCCATCCACAAATGGAACAATAAAATTCAAGACCCAACTGCATCAAGAGAACACAAATATCTCAAGTAGGGAGCATCCCTAGAATACCCAGCCCAGAAGATCTGAAAGACCACACCACTGGGTCCCACAAAGCATCTAAGACAAAAGACAAATTCAAAAAGGGTGGGTGCCATACCAGTTTGATCTAATACATAGAAACAATCACAAAGGAATAGCAGAAATGGGGAGACAAGAAACAACCCCTATATGAAAGAAAAGGAGTAATCACCAGAAATGGTAATAAATGAAGTGGAGGCAATCAATTTGTCAGAGAGAAAGAATTCAGATTAATGGTTATAAGGATGCTCAAACTGCTGGATAAGAATATCACCAACACATATCAGAATCAAGAGGAAATGAAGAATAACATAGTTGCAATAAAGAACACAATGGAAGATTTCAACAGTGGACTAGAAGAAGCTGAGGACTGAATCAGTGAGTTAGAAGACAAGAAAAACACTATGGAGTTTCCTAAAAAAAATAAAAATAGAACTCCCACTTGATCCAGTAATCCTACTTCTAGAAATATATCCCAAAAAGTCAGAAACACCAATCAGAAAGAATATATGCACCCTATGTTCATAGCAGCACAATTTACAACAGCTAAGATTTGGAAACAGCCTAAGTGCCCATTAGCAGATGAGTGGATTAAAAAAACAGTGGTACATCTACACAATGGAATACTATGCTGCTGTAAAAAAGAAGGAACATCTCAGCAGCATGGATGGACCTGGAGAGCATTATGCTAAGCAAAATTAGCCAGTTGGAGAAAGATAAATATCAAATGATCTCACTCATTTGTGGAATATAAAGAACAACATAAACTGATGAACAAAAGTAGATCCAGAGTCATAGAAGCATCAATCAGACCATCAAACCTCAGAGGGAAGGCAGGGGAGGTTGGGAGGGGATGGTAGGAGATCAACCAAAGGACTTGTATGCATGCATACAAGCATGACCAATAGACACAGACAGTAGGGGGGATGAGGGCCTGTTGGGGAGCACAAGAGACTTGGTTGGAAAGTTGCAAGGTGGACATTCTGATAAAAGGTAAGTGTGTAGAAGGCTGCCTGCCCTGTTTATCGAAATTCCGACTTAGGGGAGACTTAGGGGAGTGTTGAAGGTGGCGCCCCTGATTATTCCTTGACCTTTCTAAACAAGTCTGTGCATAGGCAGACCCCCGGGTGTTTACTGGAATCCTTATGCTTAACCCCTGGATGCCCTTGCCTAGAGGACAATGTAAACACATGTGTCCCCCCAAGATTACTCACCCTACTGATTGTATCTAAGGATAAAAACTGCAATAAAAGGCTAATGAGGCAGGGAACCGAGGCAGCTTGGACCCTTGAGCCAGGCAAGACCCTTAGCCCTCTCTTTCACAGTGGAACTGTGTTGGAGTAATCTGTTCATCCGTCGTTCAGGGGCTGCTGGTCAGCCCCGGTAAGGGCCTGTGCTGGGGGGTGGAGCGGGCAGGGAGAAGTCAATGGGGGAAAAAGGAGACATATATAATACTTTCAACAATAAAGAATTTAAATTAAAGAAAAAAAGATTCCCAGTAACAGAACCTAATAACTATTGTGGTTTTTAGCGCATGACTGTCAGGTTTTCTAAAAATAACTGAACTATTACTTCATTGCCAAGAGATTGGCTTTTTAATATACTCATTGGAAGGAACAGTCAGTCATTTGTTACTGGACATATTTATGAATATCATTAAATTTCCTCAACTGGAACATAAAGGTCTCCCAGCACTGAGTATACTGAGAGATTGACTAAAAAACAGTTACCACCCAAGTTAAAAGTTTCTAACCACTAGCTTCTGAATGTGACACAGTCAACATTTAGTATCTGACAGAATGCTGAGTGGTCTTTAGTGGGAAAGAACAAGAACTTCAAGGTTCTATTCAAATAGCCTGAACTATCTGACAGACACATCAAATACTTACTGCCTTTTTTAAAGGCCTTTCATTTCAATTCGTTTTCTAATTTAGGATAGAGAAGCAAGAGAAACTAATCTGGTTCAAGCCATCCATTGTCAAATTGAATATAAAATAAACAATTACTAATTTTGAAATAAGATGCTATATTCTATTATTTAAAATTATGACAGACATTAAAATACCAAAAATGTATGTAAATTTCTAGTTAATGGGTTTTTAGGTAGACTGCTCCTGAATGCCTTCATCCCAGACCCTAAAAGCCTCTGCAGGTAAAGTCTTCAAGCCCAGCCTTGGCAACTAACAAACTTTTCAGACTCTAAATATGGCTCTCTTTACTTCCTATCCTTTCCTGGTTCTCAGAAGTCTAGATGAGAAACCAAGACTCTAGAACAGGAAATAATCAACTCTACAGATCGCTAATCCAGTTTGTCTTACATCACGACTAGTCCTCTTCAGTACCTTTTCAGTTTGGGACCAGGCACCTCATTCTCATTTTTATTTGTTGGGCGCACTTGTAATGTGTGATACCCAGAGGCTAGTACAAATAATTTAAAGGGCAAGTTAAGTTAAGCTGTCATTTGCCACGATTAGCTTAGGTTCTAGTAGTTCTGATGACAGGTACATCTGTATATCCATAAAACTGTATCAGCATGATTAAGAATGCTTATCGGTTATTCTGATCTAGAACCAATTCTGATCAAAGTGAATATAACAGCCAAGGGTCAGAGCAGGAATAAGATAGCGTACTCAAAAATACTTCACAGAAAATAAGTTTACTATACAAACCACATACAGAGGTTTGGTTAGAGTTACTTAATGTTACATGGTGGGGCATCTAGCAAGAGCAATAATGCAGTTATCACCCCCAGGCCTGAGGGAGAAAGACCTGGATTCTCAAAGATTGGTGAAAGTTGGATCTGCTGATGGTAGTCCTAGCCACAGAAAACAGGAGCAAAATTGGGGAAAGAGTGAAAATTAGTATACTCCACCTTTCTCTCTCTCTCTGCCCTCTAATCAGTTCTTTCAATTGGCCAAACTCAGCTGGTAGCCAGATGGGAAGAGTACCTGGGTATGAACTGGTCTTCTAGGACACAGAATAGTGCAGAGAATGGAAGAGTATGATCACAGTGAGTGGGGGTTAGAAGGTCACAAGAGCAGATGCAGTTTAGGAATAACTATGAAAACAAGCCACCTAATGCTGGATCCATTCAACTTTTTTTTTGGAACTTGAACACTTTCTCATCTTTCAAATTTCTGGCTTCTCTGTGGAAAGAATCTGGGTTTCTCCTTGCATGAATGTCTCTTTCTATCTGACTACACTGCTCTTTCCAAGATTTCACACATAGCCTGACATCAGCTACAACCCCATTACTAATCCACGACTCTATTTCTAATTAGTTCCTTAATGCCAAGATATGGCATATATGTATACTTTTGAATAGATTGTTCACTGGCAATGTTGACTTTCAAGGAGGAGGTTGAAAATTATTATTTTGCATAGGGGAACTTTCAGCCCTAGAACTGATTGTATCTCAATTATAGTATTTTCTTTCCTCAAGCTTATAGTCATAGTTTTCTAACCAGCAGATGCTAGTCTCCTTAAAAATATACAATACTCATTGGAACATTTTACCTTTCAGGTATTATAAATAACTAGTGGCCCAGTGCACAAAAATCGTGCAGGGGGGGGGGTCCCTCAACCCGGCCTGCACCCTCTCCAATCTGGGACCCCTCGGGGTATGTCCAACTGCAGGTTTAGGCCCAAACCCTGTGGGATTGGGCCTAAACCGGCAGTCAGACATCCCTCTTGCAATCCAGGACTACTGGCTCCTAATCGCTCACCTGCTTGCCTGCTTGATCACCCCTAACCACTCTGCCTGCCAGCCTGCTCGCCCCCAACTTCCCCCCCCACCAGCCTGCTCGCCCCCAATTGCTTCCCCTGCTGGCCTGATCACCCCCAACTGCCCCCACTGCCAGCCTGCTTGCCCCCAACTGCCCTCCCCTCCTAGCCTGATCACCCCTAACTGCCTCTGCCTTGGCCCCACCACCATGGCTTTGTCTAGAAGGTCTCCCAATCTAATTTGCATATTACCCTTTTATTAGTATAGATTACTAAGCCAAATCACTACTCATATTATTTAGTGCTCACCAAATTCTTGGCATATATATATACTCCCAATTCTCAAAAAGTATTATCAATCCCATTGTAAAGGTAAGACAACTGAGAATCAGAGCTTCCGTAATTACCCCAAGGCTGAACAGTTAATGAAGGACTAGCCACTCATAAACAACCAATCCAGGCTGTGCATGTTAGTTTTCATCATGCAGATTTTAGGGTGAATGATTACAGGCTCTTTGGGAAATCCTCTCCAACAGAACTAGATCAAAGGCTGCCTGCATGGATAATGGAAATGCCCTACTATAGGAAGTAACCTGTGTCTTCAGCAAAGGAAGGCTCATTCACCTGTTCAGTATAATTCTTGATAAGGTGTCCCTGGCTACCCTATTGTAAATTGTATAGCCCTTGCTCTCTCTCTCTCCAGACATCCTTCCTATTCCCTCTTTTGTGAATTATTATTCCATCTCTTCACTAAATTGGAAACTATGAAGAGATAGGTCTTTGAATTACCTACTGCCATGTTCCTGATGCTTAGAATAGTGCTTGACATATAGTAAGTGCTCAAGAAATGTTTGTTGAATGAATACATATCAATTTATCCTATGCAGATCCTTAACCTGTTTTCTCTGGCTACTTCTATGTTAAGACTAATAATGTGGGTATTTTTTTTGTATTTATATTCAACAGGAAATAGACTAAAGTCTATCAAATAAACTTCATGACCAAGACCTGTATTTTCTGCATGGGACCATTCTCTATAAAGCTGTCCAATTCCATTTACTGTTAAGAAATGAATACTGTTTGGAGTACATTTTCAGAAATGAGAACTTAAATAGTAGAGGTCTCTGATGACAGTCTGTTGGTGGCACAATTAAATAGAATTGTGGGTTTTTATTTATGTAAAATACACAGATGCCGGAAGGATGGGCTGTGTGGAGAAATATATAAATAAGTAACTGTTTAATTTCATTTTGAGGATTCAAAAACTTATTTGAAGTTAACCACAAATGAGAAAATTTCTTTCTAACCTACATAAGCCTTTCAAAATCCTATTATGCACACTTTTTAAGAAATGCCAAATGGTGATTATTTGCAGAGAGCTAGAAAGGGACAAAACCTAGAAAAAGGGCATGTCCTTTCCTAAGTCAAAACTGACTGCACATGCACATATTTAGTTTTAATTACAAAAATATCTTTCTCCTTATTCATAAAATATAAGGCATTCTGATGTTCTTTTTCCTCTTTATTTGACACTGAAGATAAAAAAAACTAACTTTGACTTAAGAAAGTCACAGATATATACCAACCTTAACTCTGCTGCTAATTAATGCTATCAAAAGCCCTAGCAGGATTATTCTGCAGCCCTTTTATCTCTGCATGGCGAGTAGCTTCAAATAGCCTCCCATCTCCCATTACCAGTTGGATGTCATCTAAAAAATGAGTAATAGCAGCAACCATTCCCAGTGAAAATAACAGCCTTTTCCTCCAGAATATGAAGTAAAAGAAGATAAGCAGCCACATAATTATCTAATGACCAATTTTTTTCTATGGTAGTTGTGAGGTCAAGATTAGCTGGGGAAGGAGTACCAGAATATTTTTTTCTTCTTTGACAGTAAGCAAAAAGCCTCTTTACTTGAAATTTGGTTCATATCATTATTTCCATATTTTTCTACATATGCACACACACACACACACAATTCTTAAACACCTTTTTAATTATGGAAAGAATCATTCTCTGCATTCCTCAGACATGTATATTTACATTGTTTGAATTGCTTCAACGTGAATTGATTTTCAGAATATATTGTCCTGCACGGCAGGAAAAAGTGGTAGGGATTTGGGAAATATATCTACAGAATCTTTACAGACTTTGTAGTAAAATTCCTTTAAAAGATAAGCCACAGTATACCTGTCACTGTCATACTCTCTATGACAGTTTATGTTGAATATTATCAGAGGACATTTTACTTAGTGCTAATATATAAGTGACTCATCTTTTCCAAATGTACTTCTCTACTGAATGTAATTCCCATGATTTGCAAAATAGATTTTATATTTCTATATTGCTATTGAAATCAATTTATGCTATAAATGACATAATTTATTGTTTTAGTAAGTTTAGGGATATACCTTTTTATATTAAGAATTAAAGAATGCCTTGCATGGCTTGGTTTCTATCATTATAAAAGATAAAGGAAATACTATAAACAAGTAAATGCAACATTATTTCTAAATAGTTTTTCATTTCTAGAAATGAAAATGTAAACCTGCAAAATAACTCCACATCTTCCATAATATTCCACAATAGGAACTAAAGTAAGAATTTTCTGATCAACTCTAACAACTAAAGAATATTTATTCCACTATAATTTGTAGCAGGCTTAGGGGGGAAAATCATTGGTGAATGATTTCATTCATATCACAAATCAAGAAACATATCACCCACTCATGGTTTGAAATGACCATTTTTCCCTAAAGAAAGACATATTTTAATGGCTTATCATAGTTATTAAATAATCAGTATTTGGTAAAATATTTTAACCAACCTTTTTTCCCCTCTTTCACAAGTTGAATTGTTTGCTATTTCTGAGAGTAATACCATTGTACTTGTTAGATAATTTACAGTAAACACACATCCTCTTAATCACATTACCGAAGCTTAAATAGATTTGTAAAACCATTAAAAAATCAATACTTAGCTTTTAGGTGATGAATTCATTAAATGGAGTGTGAATGCTTGAAGTCTGCATTACCCAGCATGCACGATGGCTTTTCATAACATCACTATCACTGGGAACAGTATACAAAGTAACATGATGTAACTAGTTGGGAAAGTGCTGATAAAAATATATCAATCCCTGCTTCTCAATAGCAATATTCCGGTAAAAACTGCTTTTTGGTAAGAAATGCAATTCAGTATTTCTCTATTACACACAGTGATGGAAGAAAGACATATTGATAATAAATGAAATTCAGAGAAAAAATAATCATGAAAGTTCCAACTCTTAAAATAATCCAGCAAAAGGCGATGATACATACAATGGCATGATATGAAACTGAGAAGGGCTCTAAGGATTGGAGAATGAGATTTTATTGTTTACCCCATAAACATTTTTTTAAGTTTTTTTCTGAAAAATAGACCATCTTTTCCTATTTTCGTTTGGGTTCATTTTATCCTATCTTTCTTCCAGTGCTCCTTTCCAATCCTTTTAAAATTTCTTCCTTAAATAGACCAGCTAACACTTTTACAGGAAAGCATAGCAGATACTGGTCCCTGCCTTCAAGAACTTACACTCTAGTTGGATAGCAGTATAGTATAGTAGACCACTGTTAACAACCGAGGAGTAGGTGAAACTGAGGAAGGTATATGTCTTGAGGGTGCAAAACATATAATTTTGGTAATGATCTTAAAAACACCAATTTATAAATATAAAATTAAATATGAAGGCTTTACTGTGGGTATGATTTCATCCAGACCTCGGTTCGTACTGAGAACAATCAGGAAAGTTGAGAATTTTTTCTAAGAACTACTCTGTTTAAAGAAACTGGGGAATTGTTGCGACAACAAATACTTTTGGAAAACAATCTCTGAGGCTGGGAGACCATGAGAGAAGAATCCACTTTTAATTTTAGGACATGATTCTGGATATAGGGCAAAAACTTAGGCTCTAAAATCTTGACTACAGGCCTCTACTAGGAAGCAGAATCATCAGTAGAGATTTTGATAGTCCTGTAGGAAGAGAGACCAAAATTATAGTCTTGAGGATTCAAGACCCTACTTAAGCTTAAAATCAGTAACAAAAGATAACCAAAAAGTACTCAACTTCTAGTAAATTAAGTTAGACACTTCTAAATAATCTGTTGGTTAAGTAAGAAAGCAAAGGAAAATAAAGATATTATTGTTATGTGATAATAAAAATAAGAAATAAAATATTTGGAAGTTTGAGGTATAGCTAAAATGGAGTTAAGAATAAAAGTGCAGTTTTGCATTTATATATTAGAAAATTTGAATGGCTAGAAGTTGATGATTTATTTCAAGAAATTAGAAAAAAACAATAAATTAATCTCAAAAAAGAAAAAAATATATAATAGCAGAAATGAAATAGAAAAATCAACTAAGTCAAAACATGATTCTTTGAAAAGTAATAAAATTAATAGACCTATAGAAAGACGAACGAAGCAATGTAATGAACAAATTGCTAAAAAAAAAGATTTGTCAGAAGAAAAAGAAAGTGCAAATAATCCTATTTCTACTTGTAAAATAAAATTTATAATTATAGTTTTCCTACTCTGTTTCCTACTCTGTTGCCTTCTGACACACACACACACACACACACACACACACAAACATATACATACACAAACATATAATCTCCAGTGTCAGAAGGTGTTACCAGTAAAATTTTTCAAATATTTAACTATGAAATAACAATAACCTTAAACATAATCTTCCAAAGAACTAAAAAATAAATAAATAGACTACTCCCAACTTTGCTTATGATACTAAGATATCCTTCTGTTATTTTTAGCTTAGAGTCTATTTTGTCTGAAATAAATATAGCTTTTTCTGCTTTCCTTTGGTTACCACTGGCTTGAAAAATCTTTTTCCATCCCTTCATTCTCAGTCTACAGTGAGTCTCTTGTAGGCATTATAGCCTTGGAATTTAAAAAAAATTCATTCAGCCATTTGATTAGAAATTTTAATAATTTTATATTTAAAGCAATTATTTATAACTGTGGCCATTTTGTTATATTTTGTATTAATTTTGTTATTTCCTGTATTCTTCAGCTTTAGAATTTCTGGGGTTGTGTTGTGTGTGTTTTTTATGGCTTCTATTTTTAGTTGAACTTCTCATTTTGTTTGTGTATGTTTACTAGTTTTGTTTAGTTGTCCAGGTATTCTTGTATTTCACTAAACTTCTTAAAAAGAGGGTTATTCTGAATTCTTTGTCAGACTTCATAGGTCTCCTCTCCTTTAGGATCAGTTATTAAAGCATTACAAGTTTCCTTTGGTGATGTCCTGTTTACCTGATGCTTCATGATCCTTGATGCCTTACATGGTATCTATGCATTTGAGTAAGAATTTCCTCTTGCAGACATTACAGGTTCAGGTCAACAAAGAGAGTCTTTCACCAGTCAGCTTAGTTTGGGATTCTGCAAAGATCAGCTAGCAGTGTCCTTGGGCAGGTGAAGTTTGTTCTCAAGATCTCTATTTGGGTCAGGCCGCTGCCTCAGTGTTTGGGTCAGGGGGGTTACCTCTGGCTGGCAGCAGTTCAGTTGTACTGTAGGCTTGGTTCCTGCCAAGCATGACTGTACGATGGGCTTTGTGGTTGTTCAGATTCTCTGGTCAGGCTTCCTAGTATAGAGGTACCAGATGATGTATTCAACAATTGGGTGGTGCTGGTTAGTCTTCCTAGTCTGGTGGGGATGGGGGTTATATTGAGCAGTAGGTCTGACTGTGAATTTGCTTCCCAAGCAGGGTGGTAGAATAGTCCCCAAGCCTGGGGATCCAAGTCAGGCAGAACTGTGCACCAAACTCTCTGGCCAGACGGCGCCAGCTTGACGCTGCAGATGGTCAGAGCCACTAACTGAGATTTCTATTAAAGTGCCTCTGTGAGGAGGAACTCAATCTGCCCAGGTCTGAATGCTGGTTGTTATAAGCAGAACTCCTCTTCTCCATCCTATTCTAATCTCCAGTGGTCAAGATCCACAAATTTCCCTCACAGTATCTGTGAGGTGAGACCGTTGGGAAAGCTGGATGTTTACTTTGGTCTCTTTTTCCTACTGGAGAAACCATAGGCCAGGGGGACCCTCTTGGTGTAGTGCTGTGCTGGCCTGGGAGGGGTGATGCAGTCAGCATAGCCATTCCTCTGACCCTTCTAAAGCAGTCCTTCTCAGTCTCTGTGGCCAAGGGGGGTGGTTCTGCCTCACTCCTGTGTTCTAAAATTTTCACAATTGTGTCTTGACTATAGATAATTTCTTGCTCACCTTCTTGTGAGAGAGATTGAAATCAGGAATAGACTATTTCACCATCTTGATGATGTCACTTTATCAGCATAGCCTTTATACCAAAGCTGAATAGAATATAATTAGAAAAGGAAATTTTGAGGCCCATCTTCTTAGATGCAGAAATTTTAAGCAAAATAATAACCAAAGTGTGGAAAAAAAACATTTGATAAAATTTAATAGCTCTCATGATAAAAATTCTTAACAAATATATAACACTTATAATGATGGCGTATCTAGAAATTATAAAATAATCTATAAACTATTAGAAATCATATATAAAGTTAAAAGTGGTTTGATGTGCTGTAAATATATAAAGACATTAATTAGCAGTAAGACACTGTAGAGAATAAAGTTTAAAAAGCAAATATATTTATGTCCGGCTGGAGTGACTCAGTGGTTGAGCCCTGATCTATGAACCAGGAGGTCATGGCTGGATTCCCTTGTCGTGGGCACATGCCTGGGTTGCCCAGTGTGGGGCATGCAGGAGGCAGCCAATCAATGATTCTCTCTCTCATCATTGATGATTTTTTAAATTATAAAAATATAATTTTAAAAAGCAATTATATTTAAAATTAAGTAAAAAACACAATTCTCTTGACCTGGTTTGTCTTTTCACTCTCTTAACAGAATCTTTTACAAAGCAGAAATTGTTAATTTTGAGGAAATCCAATTCATAATTTTTTTCCACTATAGGTTGTGTTTTTAGTCTCATAGTTATAAAATTTTTGCCTAACCCAAGATTACAAAGATTTTTCTCCTATTTTCTTGGAAGTGTAATAGTTTTACCTTTAACACTTAAGTCTATTATCCATCTTGAGTCATATTTTGTATATGTTGTCAGAAATATATTGAAATAATGTCCTCTTCCTTTTTCCTTTCCTTTCTGTTCTTTTCTCTTTCTCTCTGTTTCCCTTCCTTCTCTCTTTTTTCTTTCTTTTGTAAATAGATATCCAATTATTCCAGCAAAATTTGTTGAAATGACTGTCTTTTTCCCATTGATTTACCTTTATACCTTTGTCAAAAATCAACAGTGTCTAGTGTTATTTATCACAAAAAAAGTAAATTTCTCTGTATTTGTGTGCCTATTTCTGGTCTGTAGTCTGTCAACCTACTTGTCTATGTGGACCTAAATACCACACTGTATTGGTATTGTAGATTTAAACTAAAACTTGCAATCAGGTAGTGATAATCACTTACATTTTTGAAGTTGTTTCATTTATTTTAGGTCCTTTGCATTTTCATAACAATTTTAGAATCACCTGATCAATTTCCATAATTCTGAAATTTTTAATGGGATTGTGTTAAATCTGTTAATCAGTATAGAGAAACTTGACATCTAATGGTATTGAATCTTACACACCATTGAGATAGTAAATCTTGCCATTTAATTAGGACTTATTTAATCTTTCTCAGAAACATTTTGAAGTTTTCAGTGAACAGGTTTTTATCAGATTCATTACTAAATATTCTATTTTTGACATTTATTTAAGCTCTTTAAAATTCAATTTATAATTGCTCAGTTCTAGTATATAGAAATGTAATTAATTTTTTATTCATTGATTTTTTTTGTCCTACAAAGTTGCTAAGCTCACATTACTTATAGTAATGTTACTGTTGATTTCATTGGATTTTCCACATAAAAATCATACCTGCTTGTAAATAAATACAGCTTAACTTCTTTTCCAATCTGGATGTCTTATTTCTTTTTCTTGCCTTATTGCACTAGCTAATACATCCAGTATGCAATACTGAATAGAAACGATGAGAGAAGACATTCTTGCCTTGTTGTTGTTAGGGAGAAAGCATTTCACTATTAAGTATGATGTTAATTATAGGTTTTTATATTTTCCCTTCATCGTGAAAAACTGATGTTGTCTTTGTTGCTGGTGTTGAAAATTTTGATGATGCTATGCCTTACTGTAATCATTTTGTTTCTTATGCTTAGGTTTTGTTGAATTTAGATCTGTGTGTTTATACTTTTTATAAAAATAAACACTTTTTAAAACCATTATGTCTTCAGGGTTTGTTTGTTTTTTTCTGTTTACCTTTCTCTTCTTTGGAGACCCCAAAAACATATATATTAAGCTGCTTGATTGGTCCCATAATGTACTGATTCTCCATTTGTAAGTTATTTTTTCTGAGTTCAATTTTGGATAATTTCTACTGCTAATCTTTCCTTTTGCAACATATAATCTTCTATTATTTCCATCCTGTGCATTTTTCTCAGACACTATAGTTTTCCTCTCTAAGAGTTGAATTAAGACCTTAAAAATATTTTTCATGCTTCTGCTTAACTTTTTGAACATATGCTTTAATGTCGTTGTCTGATAATTTTAACATCTATATTATTTCTGTGTTGGTTTCATTTGGAAGATATTTTTAAACACCACGGGTCACATTTTTCTATTTCTTTGCATGTCTGTTAATGTTTTGTTAGTGGACACTGGACACAATGTATTATTCTTCCTGCTGAGTATTTTTTTAAATATCTATACAGATCCTTAAGCTTTGTTCGGGGATACAATTAAGTTATGTTAAATCATTTTTGTCTTTTTGGATCTTGCTTTAAGATATGTTGAGCAGGGCCAGAGCAGTGTTCAGTCAAGGAAGGACAAATTCCCCTCACTTCTGAGGCAAGACCCTTATGAGGATTCCATGAAGGTCCATGAAATATGAGGTTTTCAGAGTAAGGCTGGACGGAAACAGCTGCTATTCGTAGCCTCATGGAAATGCCAGTCACTGTTTCCTCTATTTCTTTCAGGTGGTTCTTTTCCTGTTTCCTCACATCGTGTGTTGATTAGTTTTCAAGGGGAATCTGCTACAGATTTCTGGAGCTCTATTTCTGAATAGGTCTCTCCCTCTCTATATCACTTTCCAAAGAATTCTGGCTGACTTGGATTCCCAGACTCTCAGCTCCATCTCTTCAATTTAGGGAGACTGTCAAGCTCCACTTGTGTCCCCCTCCCCATACCATATTCTGAAAACTTTCACATGGCAGTAAGCTGGGGCTTTGAAAGGCTCATCTGATTTTTTTCTTGTTTCTCAGAGATCACTGTATTTCATTGCCTGAGTTGTAGTGTTTAGGAAACTTTAGTTTCATATATTTTGTCTGGTATGTGTGTTGTTGTTTCAGGTAGGAGGGTATATTTTATTGCTGCTACTCCATCTTGAATATGAGTGAAAGTTTCTTCTACTTGTTTTTTAGTTATAAATACTATTTCTTTTTTTAAAAAAATTAAAAATAATTTTCATTTTTACTATGAGCACATCATGCTTTTGAAAATTTGGTGATGTAACAAAATGGACAAGAGCAAATAATTTAAGTGAAAAAAAACTAAGATATAAAATTATTTCCTATAGTTACAAATACTATGTTAAAGGTTACTCTAGTCTAGAAACTTTAGATGCCTAAAATTAGTAAAAATATTTATTATCCCAATGAAAAATAAGAAAGTTAAGATATTTTAACTCCCGTTACTACCTTCTGATTTATATTCTATGTTATTGTAAGTACAGTTGATGTATTAAAAACATGGGTTTGAATTGCGTGGGTTCACTTAGCCACAGTTTTTTTTGTGTGTGTGTGTGTTAAATCTGTTAATCAGTATAGAGAAACTTGCCATTTAATTAGGTCTTATTTAATCTTTAGGTCTCTTAATCTTACTTATATGTAATATGTAAGTGTATTTTCTCTTCCTTATGGTTTTCTTAATAACATTTTCTTTTGTCTAGCTTACTTCATTATAAAAATACAGTACATAATACACATAACACACAAAATATGTTAATGGATTGTTTATATTATTGGTAAGGTCACCAGTAGGCTATTAGTAGTTAAGTTTTTGTTGAGTCAAAGTTATGCTTGAATTTTCAACAGTTCAGGGAGTCCCTAAAACCTATATTGTTCAAAGGTCAACTTGCTTTTATTCAATTCAATCTTGTTTTTTTACCCCTACAAAGGAGTTGTTATTACTTCTTTATACAATCAATGTTTGTTTATATTTACCCAAATGTTTAACATTTCCTTTCTTTACCATTTCTTGTTGGCATATTTTTTTTCTTCTTCTTAAAGTGGTCTTTAGAAGGAACATTTGTGAGGAATAGTTTTTGGTATAAAATTCTCCAAATATATTTACCATAACCTTTAAAAGATAGTTTAACTGGATATATAATTCTAGGTTGAAGTTATTTGCCTTCTGGCTTTTAATACTGCCATTTTAGTCATTTCTGATTTTTTTTCTTGTGTTTGATCTCCTTCACCCTCCCCCACCACTACATCATGTTGACATATCAATTTCATTGTAAGCATTCTGCTTGGGTTACCTAAATCTGGGTTTCCTGGATTTTACTCTCTTGAAAAAATAGGTATTGCTAAGGTAATTATTTTTCCTAAGTTTAAGTTTTATGTGAATTAGGAGGATGGGTTGTACTGGAGAGATGAGGGGGTAGGGTTCTCTGAGCAGACATCCATTTTGATTGGGTACCATCTTTTCTCTCCTAATTATGTTTCTGTCTGCCATTACAATTCAGGATCTGGCAGTTCTCAAGGAAAGCATTAATTTCAGAGTTCATTTACTAATCTTGATTCATGTTTTTATATATTTTTCCGGTTCTTAAAATTTTTCTTTGCTTTCCTGCCAGTTAAATAATACATTTGAAGAGATGTTTACACACAATAGTTTTGGATCAATTTAAGTGTTTTTTTGTCAGAACAAAGTTTCTGAAATCTCATCTGCCTGATTACCAGAAAAGGTAGTATGAGAAAGATTTGTGTATTCCCTCTGTGTACAGGTTTGTTTATCCTACTAGACTATCAGTTTGACACTTATTTTAGTTATTTTTGACCCTCAGACTCAGAATATTTATTACCTGATACAAAATACACATCCATGAGTACTTGAGTTTTCAAATACATGAGGCAAGGGAACCAAGTTTGGTGTGGCATTTGAAAAAGAGTGAGTAGTCAACATTTTAAAACTCAGAGATGTAATGCACAATCAGGAACAAAGAGAGGTCATTGGGCATAGAAATGAGAAGGTAATTTTGAAAGAAGAGTTTGTAATGCAGTATAGGGGAAAGGTGTTAGAGAGATGAGCAGAGGAGTGATAGTTAAATGGTACAGTGGCTTCTCCAACTAATGTAAAGATGATGGAAAAAAGATAGGAAGGGTGAATTTTATGAGAAGGGTGAATTGAGAAAAGGTCTTTTAAATATAAAAGACCTTTAATTGGATCTTAGAGTGGGAAGACCTAATGAAGATTGAAAAATTAGAGTGAGTAATGAATACAAGTTCAGAAAAAAGGTAAAAAAAATACAGAATCAAAAGTATAGTTAGAATGGTTAGCTTCAATGCAGAATAGAGAAAGAGTGGACATATAATTCAGTTAAGAGTAAGAGGCTCAAAAAAAGAGAGACAAGAAAGGAGGAGATTCAATCTGATGGAAACTATGTTATCATTTAATTGCAATGTATTTCCCACCTATTACATCTAAAGAATGAGAAGCAGCTGGAATGTTGGTAAAAGGAAAAGAAACTGCATCCCAAATAACTTAATTAAAACAGCTTCAAGAAAGTTTAAAGCAAAAGCTAGGTAACGTTGAATTTATTATGAATAGATAACAAAGAGAAAAGATTTGGAGAATAAGCTCATATGATTCAAAAGGAAATGTCAGGTATCCTCTCATTTATTTTCATTTAACAATCTTATTTGTGATGTGCAGAATATCAATATTTTATTATATAATAGTTATCACACCTACCAGATTACCATAGGTATGTTTGGAGCTTAGACAACAAGGGGAAAGTTGTCTCTTCTGAGGCTAGCGTGGAAGCATCCCTGTCCCCCCAATTACGTAAAGACACAATTCAAGACTGAGTCTAGACCGATTTCCCCTCTCTTTTCAGCTGGGGACTCAATGTTGAGTTTTAGTCTACACAGAAACTTCAATACATGTTACCACATCTGCTATAAAGGTGCTGGATTGTGTCATGCAAAATGTAAGAGGAATTTCCATATGGAGCAGACCCAAAGAACATTTTTATAATTAGAAGTTGCTACAGACTACACTAGTACTCTAGGTATAATTATGTTAGAGAAAATATTTTCCCAACACTTAAAACATTGTGTAATATTCAAGTTAAATAATGTCCAAGGCCGGTAGGCATTCTCTGAATCATTGACAAGGAAGTATATATTTTATGGAGGCCCAGTTATACCCTTAGATTCTCACAATTGATGCTTTAGATAGAAAAGAAATCCACAGCCCTGTATATCCACTTACTGAGTCACTGAAAGGCAATGGCCCAATCCAAATATTATAATAAAAGATGAAACTAAGAAGGACCAAATAAGAAGCAGAGATCAAATGGAAAATGCTCTTTCCAAAATGAAACACTTAGTCCAGGAAGCCTTGGGCGTCAAAACTTGAACCCGAGAAGAGCTTGGCTCTGAAATCTTGGCCTCCAGCATGATTGTGACTGTGGCTCTCTGTGTGGCTCCATGGGACATATATTCCTCAGGTGTGGAGAAAGAAAAAAATTCCAGCCCAGGGCTGTCTAAATACAACATCTTATTCAGCAGGTCTCCTCAGTTTGCTGCTATCTAACTTCCTCTTTCCAACCCGAAGTCCAAAGATCACACTGTTCTCTGTGGACCCACAGGCGCTCTCTCTGCAGTGTCCCATATGAGATGCAGGTCCCTTTACCCCTCCATCAATCATAATGCAAGTCTCATTCCCAGTTCGCTTAAAATATCACCAACTAGTAACTAGTGACTCCTGTTAGTAAATGCCAGTATAACTAATTTAATTACTGCATTAAGTGCTATCATAGGAATCTTTCAGGGGGAAAAATGCTTTTGAGGAAAGGAATGGCTGAAATGAAGGTAATGCCAGGAGCTGGGATTAACCATGTTGTGGGAAAGAAAACATTAGTTGAAATTGGTCCTGTATCCATTCTCAGCCCGGATTTAGGTGAAAAGAAAGAATTTCCAGTGTTTAAGGATGCTGGGCGTGTACTTTGTGCCATTGTATTGCTTTCATGCACATTATCTCGTATAACCCTTCCAATAAAATGTGAAGAAAAAAGCCAGCAACTTTCCCACAGAGGATTGAAACCCATGTGTACATGAAACTTGTCAAATCAGGTTACTTCCCCATTCATGACACTCTGATGATTTCTAATCACACTTACAGTAAAATCCAAAGTCTCTATCATGGTCTACAAGGTCTCAGGTTTCTGACCTCTGTCTATATTTCTATCTTTATCTCCTTCAGTTACCCCTCCAGTCTATCTGTAGTCCCATGGCCTCCTTGCTACTCTTCTAACATAGGAAGTTTGCTCAGACACAAGGTCTTTGCATATCCTGGTCCCACTGTCTAGAAAGCTTTCCCTCAGATATCTGGATAGTCTACTCCAGTATTCACTCCAATGTTGTCTCCTCTACTACTCCTTCCATGCTACTCTATAGAAAAGAACATATAACATCCTAATCATTCTGCATTCCTTTATTCTACTTTATTTTCCTTTTAGTCTTTTCTCATTATATGTTGTCAATATTACATTATATCCGGTCATATCATATTTTTATTGTCACTAAAATGTAAGTAAACTCTGTGGGTGCAAGCATTTCATAATTAGATCAGTGCTATTACAATATCTGGCACTTAGGAGGTACTCAATGTCAAATATATGAATAAATTAAATGATTAGTTTTCTCTCCATAGTCTTATGCACCATTTGGATGCAACAGTAATGTTTATATTGTATAGCTGTTGCTAAAGTTTACTGGGTGCTCACTGAATTTGAAGTATTAGTTACATGCCTTACAAACTTTATTGCATTTAATTTTGACAAATTCACATAAAAGCACATGAACAAGAATTTTTATTATTACTCCAATTTTACAGATGAGGATATGTTAAGGAAAATTAAACAATGTCATGTCACAAAACTAATAATAGAGCAGTTGGAATATGAAGTCAGGTATGGCTGACCATTGAATCCATGCTCAAGATCACTATCAACTTGGAACAGCAACTGCGGAAAACAGTTTGGCAACTCTATTAAGAATAGAGTTACCATATGATCCAGCAATCCCTCTCCTGAGTATATATATCCTATATAATAAAAAGGTAATATGCAAATTAAACCGCACATCCTCACAAGATGGCTGCCTATGACCAGGCCGGCAGGGGGATTAGTGAGGAATGACAAAACGACTGAACAAGCAGGCTGCATGGGGCAACCAGGCTGGCAGGGGGGTTAGTGAGGGATGACCAAATGACTGAACAGCAGGCTGCATGGGGCAACCAGGCTGGTGGGGGTCCGTGAGGGGCAACCAGGTCGGCAGGAGGGGCAGTAAGAGGTGACTGGGCTGGCGGGGGGGGGGCAGTTAGGGACAACCAGGCTGGTAGGGGGGTGCAATTGGGGGCGACCCAGGCCGGCAGAGGGGGGAAGTTGGGGGCGACCTGGCCGGCAGCAGGGGGCAGTTAGGGTAGACCAGGTCAGTATGAGGGGCAGTTAGGGGCGACCAGGCAGACAGGCAGGTGAGCGATTAGGAGCCAGTGGTCCAGGATTGTGAGAGGGATATCGACTGCCGGTTTAGGCCTGATCATCAGGATCAGGCCTAAAACGGCAGTCAGACATCCCCGAGGGGTCCCAGATTAGAGAGGGTGCATGCTGGGCTGAGGGGACCCTCCCCCCCTTCCGTGAACAAATTTTGTGCACCAAGCCTCTAATA
>NW_005871170.1:493598-539551 GCF_000147115.1 Myotis lucifugus | reverse complement strand
TACACACACACACACACACACACATACCCTCAAAAACATGTATTTGCACTATATTCATTACAATATTATTCACAGTGGCCAAGACATGAAGACTACCAAAGTATCTTGTGATAGAGGACTGAATAAAGAAGACGTGGCACACATATACATGGAATACTACTCAGCCATAAGAAAACACAAAATACTGCCATTTGTGACAACATGGATGGACCTTGAGAATTTTATGTTAAGTGAAATGTCGGGCAGAAAAAGCTAAGAACCATATGATTTCACTCTGTTATCTCCTGCATAATACCAAAATGACATAAAAAAGACCAAGGGTTCACAAATTTTCAAGGAAAAAGAGAACTGAAGAAAAGACGTCATTGGAAAAAAGAAGTATTCTAGAAATTTGGAAAGAACAGGCATGCAGTAGCTTATTTACAGAACAGGGAATCCAGTGAAGCCAGTAGCAGAGAAGGAGAGTGGCAGGGGAAGGAAACCAGAAGGAATGAGTTGACACTGTGGCACAATCCTGGACAAGCCCACAAATAGGAGGCAGCTCTTAGTGCTGAAGGTAGGAATCAGATGGGGCTACAACCAGGAGGAAAGATGAAAGGTTTAAATACAAAAGCATTTGAATGTCCAAATCATCTGCCCAGACGTATGAGGCCAGTGATGCTCTTCCTCTACTCTGTGAGAGGACTGGGCATTTGCAAGGTGAACAGGTTGACCCATATAGACCCTGAGATTGGGGACATCAGACCCAAACAAAGGCTGGAGTGAAATGTGAGTCATCTTTCTGAAAGAGGACTAAAATATCTATGAACTGACCTCCAGATCCTTTCCTGGGTTTTGTGCCTCCACTAAGCCAAGTCAGCCCAGTCCAATTATACCCCCTTCCAAGACCCACAACCTTACTCTCTCCCATCCAGATTAGAAATGTCCTTTCTGGAAGACTGACCAGTTCAAGAGAAGGAACCAACAGAGAATGCCATTTGGGCATCCCCCAGTAAACCGTCCCTGTCATCAGTGAAGACTGCTGTAGAACAAGCCTCACCCACTTGGAGACCTTCCAAGCATTATTTTAGTGCTTCATTCTAACACAAAAGTGTAAGACATCACCACCAGACACATAAAGGAAAGACCAATATGAAAGACAGGCTAAAATGAACAGAAACAGAATATGCTTAAAATCACTACAATGCAGAGAGGAGAAGAACATTTTGAAAGAACTACTATCTCCAGAGAAGAGAGAGAGAATACTACAGGGTGGGACAAAAGTAGGTTTACAGTTGTTCTTATAGAAAATAATACAATAATTAATAAATAATACAAGAATAAACTGTGTTTTATGTACTCACAACTGTAAACCTACTTTTGCCCCACCCTGTATATCACATCCATAAAACAACAACAACAACACTATATAAAAGAAGAGTCAGAATTGGAGAGGATCCTGGTAAATTAAAAACAGTAGACAAACAATCCAATAGCAGGTTTGAAAGTTAATGTTAAGGGTTATCAACCCAGGAAGTGGACCAAAGATATACTCTTCTCTACCAGCTCTTTGCTGTCATGCAAGGGCTGGAAATCAAGGGCCTCCTTTGTGGCACAGACCCAGCCATGAGAGACGTCTGCATGTGATATGGAAGGCTGAGGCGATGCCTGTTATATAGTGGCTCACAAGTGCCTGGTTTGGGAAACTGAGATTTCCAGTGGCCTCTGGACCTCTGGCTGGAAATCACCCACCTCAGTGCAGCGGGAGCTGGGGTTCCTCAGACTCCATGATTCCCTGACATCAAGAGA
This sequence comes from Myotis lucifugus, assembly GCF_000147115.1. Taxonomy (NCBI): domain Eukaryota; kingdom Metazoa; phylum Chordata; class Mammalia; order Chiroptera; family Vespertilionidae; genus Myotis; species Myotis lucifugus. The sequence continues at coordinate 537,763 of NW_005871170.1, read as the reverse complement.
GAGGAGAGCTTTCATTTGTCCTCATTCCTCTAGCACTTTCCATGATTTTTAAGAACGTAACACCTGTATTATATTGGTCTCTGCTTAGTTTACCTTGAGTAGTTTCTGTATCCCAAAGAAATTCTCACATAGCAGCTAAATGTGAAAAGGACTTTCATCAGATAGAATGTGTATGTGTGTGACGTGTGTGTGTGTGTGTGTGTGGTAGTGGGGAATTGGAGCTGATACAAGTGTTTGTCACTAGAGGAATTAATAAGTAAAACCTAAAACCTTGTGGACATAGATAGTGATGTACAGTAACATAGTTGGAAACAAACTATACACAATATAAAATAACTTGGATGGACAATTAAGACATATTATCCCTTAGAAAAGAAATGAAATGCAATTAATAACACCTCATTTAGGGAAGCAAAACACAAACACAGGCAAAACAGTACTCACATTTTACAAGGGACCTAGAGCTTATTTAATAAATATTATATTTACAAGGCGACCAATACACACACACACACACACACACACACACACACGGACAATTTGGAACTACTGTCTACTGATGGTTAAGCTCAGGAGTGATTTGTGACAATGTCAGTGACTATTAAGAGGAAAGGTTAGATAAGAGCATTTTTAGGTGTAAGCTCAATGAACACAGGGATTTAGTTTAGTTCATCATTATATTTCCAGGGACTGTAGATGCTCATTAAATTTTTTCTGGAACAAAAAACACCAACTTACATGCCTTCACAGAGTTCAAGTTCTAAGGGCAAAGTTCCTTAAACTGAAGTAAATTATAAGAATTTTCATATCTCTCTTTTCAGTGTTGCTGTATTAATAGTGTCTAGTAAGCAATTGCATGCCCAAGATTGCAGATGCTTTCGTTTTGACTGTAAGAGTGTTGAGAACAGCAACATAAAATTATCCTGACCTGCAGTTTCGACACCAGCTCTCTGGAGAGTCAGTGGGTAGGTTGGACCAGAACACTGTCTCAGAGCAGTAGTTGAAATCTTAGCTTCATCTGGAATGAAGACTCAGTCAATGACCATTCAAGAAACAATTATTCTTCATGCATTTTAAATAATCTTAGTTTTAGGTTTAAAATGACCTAGAACTTTATATAATTATGGAGTCTCTCTCATCATTTAAGAAGATCAAATTACTGCTGAAAGAGATCTCTACAAAACTAGTATTCGATACCACAAGTTGACAATTATAACAAAAGTTAAGAAATATATGTGTATATGTTTAAATTTACACACACATGTACCTATTTATACCATACATATATACATATGCACATGCATATATATGAACTTGACCCAAAAAACATTTGCTCTTATAAACAGCTTTATTGCTTAATTGGTAATTAGGTCCTGCTTGCCTGTGTGTGGCATTAACATAAATTGGTTGTGAACAGCACCAGGTGCATTCAATTAAAAAGCTTTAACGAGAGGTATCACATTTTACCACTTGGTTGCATTTTGAAAATAGATTTAACAGGTTTATTCCAATGTCAGGTTTGTAATAAATGGAAGTCAAGCTGACTTAAAACAGACATGTCTTGTGGGTTAATCTTCCTGTCTCCTGATTTCCATCACCTACTTTGAAACTATTTAGTCATCCATGTGTAGACATCGCCAAAGCCTGCAGCTGACGCCTGCAATTGCTCTTCTCTATGCCATAGAAGAGCTACATATTTTCCTTTGCTTGGAATGTTATTAGCCTGAGTAAGGCTCACCATCAGAACTAACAAGGCACAGGGCCAATTATATCCATTATTTCTGTAAAATGGCTGGATAGACTTAGGTGCAGTGTGAATAAGTGAAACTTAAACAGAGGCATAAAGTAAACAGCCTATTTGCGAATGTCTTGCCTCTTGTTACTATCCACTTACTGGCTCTTGGCATGTGAGATGAACCCCTAGGAAGGATCATGAATAGCAGGCATCAGAGGTATATTAGAGCTTTATGCAATGAAAGTATTTTTAGACTTTCCTGGGAATATAAAAACTTTATGAAGGAGCTTAATACTGAACACTCAGGCACAGAGGAAAATAAGACACACTTAGCTTTAGATCCTGGATTTCTGTGGGAAATGAGTCAATACTGATCCAATTAGCTGTTGCTAATACTTTCCTGGAAGAAGAGTCCTTTAAATGCAATAACCCATTAGTTGCAGTCTTAATATTTCTTAGAGGACATAGGCAGAGACATGCACACATTCTCTCCTCTTGCAACAGCTTCTTCAAAATTGAATGACTCTTAGGACAAGTTTTTAAACCAAACTGCTAGGATCCCTATAAAATTATTTTTTTCAATATTCCCACTTGACTGTGCACAACAAGCTTCACAATTTACCCTATTTGTTCCCCTCAAAATCACTAATGGAATGTAGATAAAATACACCTTCAAGGCACATCATAAGAAGTTAACATTCACATATTTCTTGTTCATTCAGACCTTGCTCACTCCTTAATAAAAATCTCAACTGTTGTCGCATCCAAAAAGTCTTCCCTGATTATTTTTGTATAAATGGGTACAAGTTTTGTTTTTATTAGAATCTGTGTTGTATTCTCTAAATATTTCATGCATAGAATGTTTTCTCCTCAATTTGCTTACAAAGTGCTCAGGGGAAGGGTATGCATGACATTTTAAAACTTCCTGATACCTAATTAAGATGTTATAAATTCATGCTTTGAAATCCTGCCTCTTTGATCCAACATATGGCAAATAGCAGATACAATATAAAAGATACAATTAAATAACTTCAAAGTACTAAATATAGTGATAGAACAGAAATGGAATGAAACACAAAATATTAAGAGAAACTAATACTGAAGGTAATTCTGTTGGAATCTGAGACTGGAAGCAATCAGATGTGACCACTTGTTCTGGATTCCATAGGGTAGAAGAAAATACGGTTCCTCGTGTGTAGTAGACATTAGAGCTGGTCTCATTGCTGGGCAGTGTGGTGCTTCTTGACACTGGAAGACAGCTGAAAAAAGCCCTCATTTACTAACTTTGGGGGATACAACATTTATAATGTTGCCTCTTACAGAGGCATAGAGAAGCACATAGCTTTGAAACCAGGCAATCTTAAGCCAAGCCACCACTTGATATCAGGAGATGAAAGCATGACAGATTGAATGAAAATAAGAGAAAAATATCAATAATGGTTTTAAAATCTGTATGTTTAGAATCTCTGAAGAGATATAGAATTAAAATAACCCCAATGAAATAAGAAGAATGGAAATAATATGAAACCAAAGTACCTGTAAATAAAATAATGAAGAGTAGACATAAAATTTAGGAATTCTTAAAGTGAAAACTATTGTTATTGTAATGATAATAAATAGGATAACCTTTAAATCAGACACAAAGAATAAATAAATGGGAATACAGTTTTGAGAAATTCTACAGAATGTAGAACAATAGACAGATATTTTAAACATGTATAAGAGACATGGGCTATATAATTCAAGGTAATTCAATATGCTTAAATTAAGTGTTCTAGAAGAGAACTGAAAAAATATAAGAATTTTCCAGATTTGAGGAGAGACATGAGTTCAGAGTAGAAGTCTCTCCCAGGTATAAATTAGAATATATCAAAATAAGTCTACAGCCATACATGTCTTAGTGAAACTGCAATATCTCAAGAATAAAGAAAACACTAGATAGTTGGAAAAGAGAAAGGCATGGTACCTAACAAGGAGTGACCACTGGATGGATGGCAGACTTATCAGCAGTAATAATAGATGGTAGAAGACAACAGAATACTACTGCCTTCACATTCTTGAAGAAATAAAATGTTAAATATAAATTATATACCTTGCTGATGTGCCATTTAATGGTGAGGTCATAATAAACATATTTTTAGCTATATAAAACTAAGAGAATTTACTACTCCATACCCTCACTAAAATAATTACCAAGTAACATTTTTAAAAATGTATTTTATTGCTTTTTAGAGAGAGGGGAAGGGAGAGGAATAGAGATAGAGACAGCGACGAGAGAGAAACATCATTGATCAGCTGCCTCCTGCATGCCCCTTACTGGGGACTGAGACCAAAATCCAGACGTGTGCCCTGACCAGGAATCAAACTGTGATCTCCTGGTTCATGGGTTGATGCTCAACCATTGAGGCACAACAGCCAGGTGACTTTTTTTTTTTTTTTTTTTTTACTGAATGTAGAGGAAGTATGTATGAATTCATGATAAAATATGCAAATGTAATACACTAATTATAAAAGAAATATGTGAAAATTTAAAACTAAAACACTTTAGACAGCTATATAGGTAAGTGTTAAGGCTATTTGAAACATGCTGAAGTCTTTAGATTTGATTAGAAAAATTTATTGTTATGTATGTTAAGTAGTAATTGCTGAAGGAAAAGTCTTACCAAACTAGCAAAGGGAAACAAACCAGCAAAAGGGAAAAGTAATAATAATGATAATGATAATGATACTAGTTTTATCAATCCACAGGAAGGTAGAACAAAAACACAAAAATAAGATGTAGAGGTGGAACTCACCACAAAACGTTAAAAAGATTAAATTTTCTTAAGAAAATATTAGCTTGAAAGCAATCTACCTACATGCTGGTTTCAAGGGTACAACTGAACAAAATGGCATAGAAAAGTTAAAATTAAAGAAGTATAACACTTGCCCTAACCGGTTTGGCTCGGTGGATAGAGCGTCGGCCTGTGGACTCAGGGGTCCCAGGGGCATGTACCTTGTCTGCGGGCACATACTCAGTGGGGAGTGTGCAGGAGGCAGCTGATCGATGTTTCTCTCTCATCGATGTTTCTAACTCTCTATCCCTCTCCCTTCCTCTCTGTAAAGAACCAATAAAATATATTTTTAAAAAAAGAAGTATAACACTCAAATGCTAATTTTAAAAAGCTGCTGCAACATACTAATACCAAAGTGGAATTTATAGCAAGAGCTTTCAATAGAGCAATTATTTCATTCTAATAAAATAGAAGTTCTAATAAAAGCAAAATAATATAAAAATAAAGAACTTGTGTGTACTTAATAATGGAGCCTTGAAATATACAAAGCAGAAACAAACCTAATTTAAAAGAAACTGACAAGTCTAGAAATATAGAGAATCTTAACATTTTTGTCATAAATATTAGCAGGATATTAAAATATTGAACAAAACCATTAATAAGCTTACTCATGTATACTGATAATTTATAAATAAAAAATAATGTGTAAATTATAAAACAGATCACTCATCTGATCACAAATATTTTGAAATATATCAAAAAAAGGTAGTTAGGGAATTGGGTGAAAAAGGTGAAGGAATTGAGAAGTACAGATCTGTAATTATAAAATAGTCATGGGGATGTAAAGTACAGCATAGGAAATATAGACAATAATACTGTAATAATTATGTATGGTGCCAGGTGGGTACTGGAAATATCGGGGGAAACACTTTGTAAAGTGTATGATTGTCTAACCACTATGCAGTAAACCTGAAACTAATTCAAAATAACATTAAATGTAAACTGCAATTGAATTTTTTAATGTTTATAAAAAGAAATTATAATAAAAAAAATATATACATATCAAATAATTGATATAATACAGACCACCTAGTGTGACCACTGGTTAAAATACTCTATACTCAAGTTATTTTTCCCACAGTACGTGCTCTCTGCTGGGCATACAGTAAGCATTCAGACATTGATTAATCTGAACAAGTGTCCTAAAAGGCCTGGCCGGTGTTTCTCAGTGGTTTGAGCATAGGGTCTCTGTTCAGTTTCTGGTCAGGGTCATGTACATGGGTTACAGGCTCCTTCCCTGGCCCAAGTCAGGGTACACAACAGGCAACCAACTGATGTTTCTCTCTCCCGTCCCTCATTTCCACTCTCTCTAAAAAATCAATGGGAAAAATATCTTTGGGTGAGGATTAATAAAAAAACAAAAAACATTTACATTGCAGATTTCCATTTTTCAGTTTTCTGTATTTGCAGCATAAAATCTTCCTGTCAACTCAGGAGTCCTGTAAAGCAGAGAGAAAGAAAAACCTGAGAAAACTGAACAAAACTAATCTTTCACAATAAAAAAAAGCTATATGCCTTCATTCTTTTATTTTTCCCATTACATTGAAAGTGTGTGAAGCAGCTAAAACTATTAAAAACAAAATAATTCAATTAACTATTGCAAAATTATATTTAACCAATGTGTCTTTAATTATTATTAATATTAAATTGTTCAATTTAATATTTAAGTATGTTGCACTCACCAATTCAATAAACTATTGATTTTGTTATTACAAAAAGCCTAAAAGTTTGGTCAGCCATCATGAAACAAGGTAGTAGCTCATAAAACTTTCAGAATATATGCCCTTTAAAACTTAAAAAAATCTGTTTAAGTGATTAGAGTTACAGGTATAAATATTCTAGGAGATAAATAAAAGGCTGGCCATTTTGAAAAAAAAGTAAACATTTTATCTATGATATTTACATTAGAAAGATACCATGTCTATACCAACATTACTTGATGTGTGGCTAACATCATTTTATCTTTATAAATATTTGCTAATCACGGATGACCAGTATAATTATTGTTGTCCTTAGGTGCTTTTTTATTGTAAGAAACAGAGGCTCCCTCAGACACCTTTAAGATTAAATCTACACCTTCATTTCTTCCTCTCCAAATGCCACCATTAAAGGTAGATACACAATTGACTCACTATTTTTTTTAAATATATTTTATTGATTTTTTTACAGAGAGGAAGGGAGAGGGATAGAGAGTTAGAAACATCGATGAGAGAGAAACATCGATCAGCTGCCTCCTGCACACTCCCCACTGGGGATGTGCCCACAACCAAGGTACATGCCCTTGACCGGAATTGAACCCGGGACCCTTGCGTCCGCAGGCCGATGCTCTATCCATTGAGCCAAACCGGTTAGGGCTGACTCACTATTTTTAATGTAATGCTTTCAACTGAACTCAAATTGTAACTGTAAAGAACCTCAGAACTGCAACTGCTCTAGAGAATGACAGTTTTCTCCATCCCACTTTTGTGATCCATCTAGTCACTTATTGTTCATGACATCCCATTTTCTTGTTATCTGCTTCATTCTTCTGCCTTCATTTTCTCTGAACCAACTTCTCTATTTGGTTTTAGAGTGTAGTTTCTCAATGATTGTGCTCACAATGAAAAGGTGGACAAGAAAAAATGATGGGAAAAGGCAGTAAGACAGTATAGCAAAGTGTTCTAAGAGTTAACTGAGAAAATAAAGTGCTTATATCAGTGTGTGGCATATGTGTTCAATAAGTGGTAGTTAAAAATTAGCAGCTCTGTTGTAATTGTATTTATGAATATATTGGAATTATGGTTACACTTGACAAGCAGAATAGAGTGTTTTTGTTATGTCTGATTTTGTAAAGCAAGGATAAGACTATAACCTAAGTGTTATATTAAAGTATTTAAGTTTTATAAGTATCCAAAAGGCTATATCTTGTCTGAGATTTTTTTTTCACTATGAAGAATGACCAAAGAGAAAAGTGATAATATTTTTCTAAATTACCATTTGTGTTATATAGGACATGTACTGAAGCATTAAAAAGTGTGTTTTGCCTAGCTGGTTAGGCTCAGTGGAAAGAGCACAGGCCTGTGGTGTGGACTGAAAGGTCCTGTGTTTTTTTTCGGTCAAGGGCATGTACCTCATTTGTAGGCTCAATCCCCGACTCTGGTACAGGGCATGTGAGGAGGCCACCAATCAATGTGTCTCTCTCATATCAATGTTTCTTTGTTTCTTACTCTTCTTTCATTCTAAAAATCAATGGGAAAATATCCTCAGGATTAACAACAACAAAAAAAGTGTGTTTTCATCACCAACTCAATTAAAAAAATGAACAAACTCTAAAAAAGAGAAGCACATTGCTGAAGACATTGTTAAAGATTTCACTGAGCTCAAAAGTTTAGAAAAGTTCTGTTGAATTTCTACTGCTCTGATTTTCTTTTATTTGATTTCTAGTCCATGTTTTATGAGTGTTTGAATTTATATAAATCACTAAACTTCTTAGAATACTTATTTATTTAAACACATGATTTACACATTCCCTAGTTTTGAAAAACCTAATTTGTTCTGAAGGCTAAATATTTCTTTTGCAATGTTTAAAAGGAGAAAGTCATTCACCTCCAATAATCCGTTGGTGAGAAAGGTAACCAAACACCAATTCAATACAGATATCCCCTAAACCAAAATTATATTAAAAAACTAAAGGCATTTTGTAAAAATAAAACAGGAAGATTATTGTACATCTTCAAATACTATTTTCATTCATTCAAAATTATATATCTTGTTTGAAAATTCCCTCCTTTACATTTTCATGCACATTATTAATGATTTCTTTAAATGGAGATGTTATAAATTACTCATTTTCAAAGATTAATATATTGGTAATTATTTTGAAAGTTAGGAAACTAGTGAGAGCAAAATGTATGATACAATTGAGGTTACATCATCAAAAACTTTAACACAGCTTTCTAAAACTTTAACAATTTTAATCACTTATATGACACCTTAATGTAATGACAAGAGCACAAATTTGAAATTACAAAGCTGAGTTCCATATTTGCTTATAGACATACTGTTGTTGATTGTGAATATTTCAAGTATTTCTTCCCATTGCTTAAAGGACACATCCTCTTCAAAGAATAAGAAAAGAAATAATTATAATAAATTAAAGGAACATTGGCAGTGTCAAGCTAAACTTAGAACCAGAAATAATCTGTTGGGGGGGGCAATAAAAAAAAGAAAAAATATGTATTATCACCCAATGCAAATTTTTTTACCCACATATTTAAGGAACAAGGTTTCACATGGGCTAAATTGCCTGTTATATATTACGTCCTATCTTTTCACTCAACTTCATATTATAAGCATGTTCCCAGTCCCTAAACTGGATTTTAAAAACCTTGAAGACACAGAATATAGCCATCTAATTACATAATGGTCATGTATAAACAGATCATGTTATATGCATCTAATCCCCAATTATTAAATACTCACTAGCATCAATAACTGAATTATTTAAACACTGCTAATTATATAAATACCATGCAAGATTCAAATTAGAAAACTATTGATATTATTGAAACACATTTTATTTTTAAAATGTATTTCCCAAAGAGTAATTTTTAAAATCTTTGAGCCCCCAACAAATCAGTGTAATGAAATAATTATTCTTAACCAAATACTTTTATTAATTTTAGAGTGGCAACTTTCTTTCAGTGGTCACTAAAACAACAGTTTGGTAAGTAAGACTGATCTCTCCATTTGGCCCCTCCCACACATCACCCTATAACATTTACAATTGGCCAAGGGGGTCCAAATTGCCAGGACACATGTGCCACTTGGTAAATCTGAACCTCATTTCTCCCTGCCAGATCCCATCATCAAAGGCAGATACAGATTTGACTTTCTATTCAAATTGATAACATAACAACTCCTTAGAAACATCCCTTAAATGATCCTTTAACTGCAAGATAGCCTCTTGAAACTGAATTTATCCTCACCCCCAGCCCATCCCTTGGATTTCAGAAATCCATGAGGCTTTAAAGGTTAGGCTAAGTGGAAACTAATGAAATGAAGAGGTGGCAAAACATAGAGGTAGCACCCCTTCTGAGACTTCAAAAAAGAACAGTGGGGGGATTTCCTACCCATGGTAGAGGGGACAGGATTTATTTTCTGTAAAATTATGTCTGCCAGAGCATTCTAAAAAGAAGAGCTTTGATTCCAAATACCAACCATGTATAAACACTTCTGGTGTATAAACCCAGAGGCAGCTAATATTTTTTAATGAAGACAAAAGTATGTAGAAAACAATTACATGTATTTTCAATCACAGTTTACACCAAAGTAATTGAAAGTAAAACTAATTAAACAAGAAAACATCAATTAGATATCTATTCTCTCTCTTGTACAATTATATTGTTTTATTGCTCATCTTTCATAATGATTGCCAAGCAGCTTTTAAAGCCTATCAGTTTTCCAGAGAAATGTTATGGACTCTAAGGTGTTTTGCTATGTATTCTGTTACTGAAATTACGACCTTCTTATAAACAGGTGTTCTTGGTACATTTGATTTTTAAAACATCCTGACTCATTAGAAAAATGTAAGCTTATGAAGATCTAATTCCTGAAAATTAATCATTGTATTTGCTCATGAGTACTTTGTATAATAGCTAAATCTAACCAAGTCACCATGAACACCACTTACCTACTCACCTCACTCTAAGCAAGAGAGACAACAGCTTTAAAAGCAAGTTGGTTTCCAGAGTAAAAGAAGCTAGGATCATGACATTTAATGGTATTACTGAGAATGGAAATATAAAAGGAATGAGGCATTTCTGAAAGTGGTCTCTAACTCTTTAAATACATTCTATTTTTCCTCCCACTCTCCCCTTTCTGAAATTAGCTATCATTAGGTGATAAATTTAATTGAAGAATGCTGTTTTTAAAAATAGTATTTACAAGTAACAAAAATGTATATGTTGTTTGCAGAAGTTGTGCTGGATGTGGAATTCCATATGTAATTGCAGGCACATATGGTGAAGGACTTTTCTTCATTTTTCAGTGCCCTAATTTTGATGCTACTCCTTTTGATATATCTTTTCCTTCATTCAGCCTAATAATAATGATAGCCTAATCCTATCCATAGTGAAATTTAACTTCTCTTTTGTCAGTACATCTTAAACCTTTATACCTCATGCCTGGACTTTCATAGCCACAATCTCACTAACATTTATAACTATCTTGAGAGAAATTTGAAGAATTACTTTAAACATCTTAAGATCATGGAGTAGAGGCTCAGTGAGATTACATCTACTCCCAGCCTTACAAGGCTGGTAAACAAGTGAGAGATGCCAGAATTCTTTCTATTACATCACCTTTCCATTACATCCTCCCATAAGCCCATCCTAACAACCATACTCCCACTGATTTCTCCTGGAATTCCTTCATATTTATGTAAAGGACACATGATTTCGCACTTGCAGATTAGCTTGCATTGCGTTGGAATGAAGTCTCCGGTATTTTATCTTTTGAATTAGATTTTAAACTCTTCAAAGATAAACATCTTTTGCTCCAGCCCTTTATCACTACACAGTGTGTTCCTGAGCATGGGATGGAGATAAGAGAGTGACACTTCTTTGCCTGATATAATCTCTATTACCCTTGGTGGATCTAGATTATCTACTCCATCTTGTCTCTGCTTCCAGACATATATATTTTTTCCAACCATATTTTTTAATCAGTTTTTGATCGGATTTTGGTTATTTGCTGTGACTCTTAGATCCTCAGTCCAATCCTCATGGCTGTCCACCTGCTGTAGTTCAACTACCCAGTAATAATCTGATGTTTGGACCATTTATCTATGATCACACTTACCTTAGGTTTTTAAGTTTGGTCACACCTTCAGACTGAGCTGATGGCATAATTATGTAGCCTTTCTGGACATGCTGTCTAGCCAGACTTTTTTCTCCTTGACCAATTTTACATGATTTGTGCATTAGTGCAGCCTACTTAGGGCTGAGAATACAGACCACATGCAGGAAAACCTCTATTTACAGAAACTCCACTTCCTACTATGGGCTCCATAACTGCCCATGGTTTCCTATATTCTCCTACAGCTATTGAACATGTCTAATTTTCTCGCACTTTCCTTAAGAAATCAAGAGGAGGCAATGTGTCAGATTCACCTTTGTAGCAGAATGTTGATTTGTGAATGAATTGTTGATACCTTGTTGGCATTACATAATTGGTAAAACTAGATATTTGTGAGCAGATAAGCATCCTAATAAGGTGGCTTGACAAAAAGCTAAAAGAACTTGTTTAGAATTATCAAAGTGCATCATATTTGTTTTGACTTGTTGGGAGAAGGTAACTTCTTTTGCCTAGTGCAGGTCTCCAACACCCAGAGGAAAAACGACTGATCCAAAATGGAAACAAATTTGATTTGTATTGAAGTGGGTTAATGATTCAAATTCTCCACTGGCCACTGTTAGTTACACCAGGAAAGGACATGTGTCTAGTTAAATGATTATTATTGAAAAGACTTTGTCGTAATAGCTAGAGTACTGTTAGGATAAATTTGGCTAGGTTTCAGAGTGCACGTTCACAGGCTAGCTAGTAGGACTCAAAAAAATGTAGAAAGTTGTATAATAGCTGAAGTTACATTGAAACTCCCATAAATAACAGTTTAAAGTATATTAATCCAGAGAAAAGTGTCTTCTTAAAATAGTCTTCTAGCTAACATACTTTTTTAGTCTGTATCCCCCTAGGAAGTTCTTTCTAGTTACCAACAGAATATCTGATAGGAGCAGATCTCTAAATTCTTAAGCATAATGAACCCAATTTTCTTCTCTTGTAGGAAGATACTGAGAGCACCTGATAGCATATGTTCTAGCTATAGTCTTACATTTTACAATATGCAAGAATTGCTGAAAGGATGAAATCCATGTGCCACATCCAATGTAAAATTCCCATGTAAAACAGGAAATTTTGATATGGCTGGTTGTATATAATGCTGCTATATACATTTTGTGACACCCCCACCCCCAAAAGTGCTATACGTACCAACAGATGGGCAGCCTATACATCCTAAAAATATTGCTGACTCTCCCTTTGCCAGATCTCCACTGTTCTCGAGCCCCCGTGCAGGCTCCAGTGTTAGGAAATCAGAAAACAAAAGAAAGCACCGACCCGGCCATCTCATCTGCGGCTCCTGAGACAGGAGTTGAGTTTTCTGTCGTGATCAGGGGCCACAAGGCCAAAGCAAGTCATATTGCATTGTCTCACCAGTGTCTCATCTCGAGGACACTCGGACACCCAGTCAACCATGCAACCGCGTGGCCTCGAGACCGATCAGCACGGGGCCTCCACCGTCGGCACAACCGCCAGGGACATCTGAGCGATTCACTGTGTCATTCGAGGAACCACGAGGCCGAGGCCGAGGCCGGGCCAGTGGGCTTTGCGTCTCCTAGAGAACGCCCTGTTCAGACTAGAATCTCCTCCCTGCCAGGGAGGCTGCAGCGCATGCGCAGGTGCACACAGGGCCCTGCAGAAGGCACAAGGGAGGCCGCCGCGCATGCGCAGGCGCAGGCAGCGCCCTCCAGGGTGCGCGCGACCCCGAGCTCAGCGGCTGCCTGACGCGCATGCTCGTCTCCGGCTTCTCCTCCCGGCCGCCACCACCATCAGGGCCGGTCCGCTCACCGCCATGTCGGATTACTGCTCTCCCAAATACCAGAGCGGGGACTTGGTGTTCGCCAAACTCAAGGGCTACGCGCACTGGCCCGCCAGGATCGAGCACATGGCCGAACACAACCGCTATCAAGTGTTCTTCTTCGGGACCCACGAGACGGCCCTCCTGGGCCCCAAACACCTCTTCCCGTACGCCGAGTGCAAGGAGAAGTTCGGTAAGCCCAACAAGAGGAGGGGCTTCAGCGAGGGGCTGTGGGAGATCGAGAACAACCCCACCATCCAGGCCTGCGACGACCAGGGCCCCCTCGAGAAGAGCAACGCCGAGGGGCCTCCGCCCAACGCCTCCGAGGCCGGTGAGGCCCAGAAGGGCGGCCCCCGCGGCGGCGACGAGAACGGGGAGCTGCGCGTGGAAGAGCCGGCCCGGAAGCGGGAGGAGATGGGGCCCTGGAAGCGAGAGGAGATGGGGCCCCTGAAGCGGAGCGCCGAGGACCTGCTGGAGGACGTCCTCAAACGCCCCAAGGAGGCCGATCTGGAAGGCGAGGAGGCGGTGGCCGCGGGGGCGGAGGCGGAAGCGGAAGTGGAAGCTGCCTGCGAGGCTGCAAGGCCCGTGTTGGTGGAGTCGTTGGAGCAGGGCCCCGCCTGGGGGCCGCCGCAGGAAGACGGGGAGCTGCAGGAAGAGGCTACCGAGTTGGGAGGGGAGGCTGAGGTCCCGGGTGATGGAGACCACGAGAGCCTGTAGTCACCAGAGTCAACAAGAGCCCCCTCCCCGTCCCCACCGCGGCCTCTTCAGGGGCCGTGAACTGAGACCGCCTCCCCAGCCCTGCCCCCTCCTCTCCCCCCTCCCACACCCCGGCCTGTGAGGTTGACCTGGATGGCTGGATGGGCAGGCCACCCGCTCACCTCTGCCCCCTGCCCCTGGGATCTGAGTGGGGCCCCTGCGCCCTGGGATGCGATGAGGCCATCTGTCTTCCTGCTGGCCTGAACCATTCCCACCTCCCAGCACCCATCTCTCCCCCCGACATTCGGGACCTCTGCGCAGGGATCCAGCAGGAGTGGAAGGGAAGAGGATGAAGAGCAAGGCGGACTTCAGAGGCCTGGAGGGAGCAATCCTGGAACTTTGGTGGGGGGTGGATGGTGGCAGGGGAGCGCCGTCTTCCCGAGTTCCTGTCCACGTCTCCCATCCCTACTGGACAGCTTGTCGGGGAGTATTTTTCACTGACCCAGGGAGTTCTTACATTGTAGTTTTTCATAAAATTATTTGGGGGGGTCCCCAAGTTGTTTGTAAAATTGGAAGGCTTTGCTTTGCCCAGCTTCTGGGATGGGAATGGTGAGGAACATCTAGCCCCATTTAGATCTCTAAGACCACTTGGGTGGTTCTGGGAAGACCCTTGGCCAGCCTTCCCTACAACCTCAAGACCATCCTATAGGCATATACGACAAGGCACATAGTTTAGGACACATTTTTAATAAAAGGAAATATATATATTTTTTTTAATTAAGAACTACCCCTGGGTATACCTCCATGAGGCTCCTAACTCTTCCATTGCTACCCCGCTCTCTTAGATGAGCTAGGAGGTTCCCCTTTTTTTTCAGGGTTTGATGCCATTCTTTTTGTAGTTAAGGCTTTGTTGTTTGCAGTGTAATTTCCCATCCACATTTCCCAACCTGCCACCAGGCCTGATATGTAACCTATTGAGAAGAAGGAGAAATAAGTGACCCCTCTTCACCTGTTCCTGGTGGTCTCTCTATGCCCTTTTTATCTCTTCCACCCCCAGTCTTCTACCTTGGGCTCTGATGAAAAATTGTTGACTAGCGATGGAAGTTTAGATCTGAAGTATTTCTGTTCTAGAAAATAAAGCTCTTTGATTACGTTAAAACAAATCTCAGGTCTGGTTTCTTTGGTTTCTGAAGAATTGGCCCTTAAATTAATGCTCCTCTTAGTTTCTATATATCCTATGTAAAAATACTTTATTTTTAAGTCCTCACCTGAGGATATGTTTCTCTATTGATTTTAGAAAGAGAGAGGAAGGGGGGAGAGAGAGAGAGAAAAACATCAAAATATTGTTTGGTTGCCTTCTGTATGTGTCCCATCTGGGGACTGAACCTGCGACTTGGGTATATGCCCTGACTGAGAATCAAACCTGCAGCCTTTTTGCTTATGGGACAACATTCCAACCAACTGATGCACCAAGCCAGGGCTATACAGGGATACTTTAGAATCACCTTTGATAAACCTGTATTATCTTAAGATCTCTATTCCTCGCACCATCTAGCATAGTCACTGCCACTGATTAGAATGAATTGAAACAAGTTACAAAATATTTGAATGGTAAGTAAATGAGAAAATAATAGTCTATGTGCTTTGCCAAACAACAGATCTGGTGAATAAGGGTAAGAGGATTTGACTTTCTTTTAGTTGTTGCTTTTTCAGATTTCACTACTAGTTTCTTTCCTATAACACTTATTACATGAAAAAAGCAGTAACTTTATGTTTCCAGTTCTTAAAATATATAGTATCTGCAGGACATTTTGTCTTTGCAGTGGCTTTGTGTGAGTATCTGGGGATGTTTCAATATACTTAATGATAATCACATGCTGGGTTCCAGTTTCTGCACTCATCAACACTGCATGCATGCAGAGGCTTAGTAAATATTGGAGTCCTTCTCACAGAACATGCCAGGCCATGACTAAACAGCAGGATAGGCAACTGAAGACAATCCTATTTCTCCATCTCTGTATAAGATGGAATTATTTTACTCCAAGGACTGCAAATCAAATGATGCCTTATTTGTCAACTGCTATTGCATACTAGGTGCTATTACTATCCAATAGCTGTTTTCAGTTAGTCTTTGTAATAATCTGGCAAGATAGGCATTAGTACTCAAATTTCCCACTGGAAGTAGCTCTGGTTCAAAGAAAGTTAAGTGGCTTTCTTGCACTTCACAGAACACTCAGGATTCAAATACAAATTTTACTGAGCCAAGCCTAAGCTTTGTCCCCTGAATTTCACATTCAAAAAAGTACTAACCATGAAATCAGAATTTTTTTCCTATTTTAGCATTCATAACAAATAAGTAACTCTGAGAGTTACTTATATTTAGTCTCTGAGCCAGGCAGTATACTATATTCTACATGTAATATATTAATACAACTACCCAATTAAGTACAGTTATCTCTATTTTAAAGCTGCAGAAGCTGAAAATCAGAGATGTTAAGTATTTTCCCGAAGTCAGACAGCAGTAAACAAACCAAGATTCAAAGGCAGGTCTTTCTCATTCTATATCATAGGTGCTTTGTTTTATTATTGTATTGCTTCCCACTAAATAAAGTGGTAGTACTGATTCTCTGCTATTTTCAAGTGAACATTTAGAAATTTATATCTTAAAGAATATATTAACAAATATTGCTAGTAGGTATGTGAAATAACTATTTGAGGCAACTGACAATTGTTTTGTCATTAAGTGACTTGGCGAAATGATGAGGAGACTTGCACATCAGAATTTTTCAAGAAGTATGTGACTATAGGAAGTCTGAATGTGGAATGGTTTATTTGCCATAGGCAAGCACATGATTTTGATAAGGTTTTTATGGAGGCACATCTTCTGAAATGATTCAATAAACTGAAAGATAGAAAATGAAATTACTACCATTTGAGTCTGTCTCTCTGTATTTTTCCTTTTTTGTTTTTGATGTTGGGGATACAAAGAGTGGTGTTTATTAGAGAACATCACACACATTTGCCTTCTTAGTGACTCTAATATGGCAATGAAAATGGTAATCAGACTAATAAAGTACATCTAAAGGATGATATGCAGAGTTAACAAGCAAAATTAAACATGGAAAAATCTGTACTCTCAGCCCTCTTCTTCTGGGCAGTAGGCACTATTTGTATGCTTTGGTGGCCAAGAGATGTTTTTGTACGGACTGAAAAAGATGCTGTTTTCTAAAATGTCTTTGGTTGCATAAAATTCCCCATAATTTCAATGCTATCCTTTGTCTTCTTCTAAAGAGCATATGCCTCAGTGACAAAATTACTGATCAATAAATAGTTACCTTACTGAACAAAGAGCACTGCTCAGCCTTTTGCTGAGGCTGTGTTGTGGGTATTCAAATGTGTTCATGAGTGTTTGGAAGATCTTGTTTAAGCGTTCCATGTAAATGTGTGCTCATCACATTGTCAATGATTTGCAGACATATTTAACATCTGGTTTCTGTAAGGCTTTCGAAGTATTTGATATTGCACACAAACATCACTGATTACATCATTTTGGCAAGGCACTAAGATGCCACTGAGGGTTGTAAATTTTGTTTCTTTCTTTTAGTTCTCACCAGTTCTGCAAACTCTCATCAAAGGTGTGATTTCTTTGTGGCTTATACCTCCATTTTATGTTTCCTGAAAATATAGTATATATTCAGGGTTCATAGGGCATTTTCTATTCAGTTAGTTGTCAACACTCTTGTCAAAGAAAAACTTCTGCTACACATGCTACACACACATGCTGTTCCTTGCATTTAGAAAACTGCCTATCCTGGGCTTGTCTAACTACTCAAGGTGAGAGTCAGCCCTATGTGTTCCTGCACCATTCTATGCTCAAAGTGATTATATTCTAATTTCCTGTTAATTTTTTGCTCTTCTACTAGGCTGGAATAGAAAGAAAATTATGTTTCATTAATATTTTATCCCAATTTCCAAAACATGCCATAATAACACAATATATTTGTTTTCGAAATGCTTGAAAGTCTGTTATCAAATACTCTTTATACTCATAGTTCTGTAATAAAAGCCATATGTGATTCTGAATTCATCCTGATTGTGAAAACAGGGAGGCAGTGTAAACTGGCCCATGGCCTAATGACATATGCAGATTTGGGTGATTTTGTGTTCATGTAATTAACTTCATAAATTAAGTGACTTGAAAAGCAATTGACAGTTCTCACAGACCCAGAGAAAGTGTTCTCTGATGCCAAGGAAATGCTTTTTATTTCACCCAGATTTTCCCACTATTTTAGTCACTGTCTTAGTTGAACCAATAAGGTCCCCAGGTAAGCAAGAGAACATTCTGGTTACTGTCTTCTTCATACAGGAGTCATGTATTGACCATTCAGCCCAAAATTTACAATAATAAACTGTTAGTATGTCAAGGAGAATTTGGATCTGTCATTCCTACAGCCTCTTGTGGTGTAGATACCTCACTTGGTGTAGACATTTCTCAAAATTTAATGTATTTAAAGAACAACATCTATTCACCACACAATATGGCCCCAATCTCACAAGCCAACTATTTGGCTTATATGTAAACAGTTATATTTCCCTCTCCTGGTGGAAAAATTGACCATATTAAATTTTGAGAACTCTAAAATAGAGACCTCCTAAGTGGTTTTTAGATTGATTCTGACAAGAGATTTTTTTTCCCTTGGCAGTCTGATTTTACATGTAATCTTCAAGTTCACTGAAGTGGTCTTGAGAATGCCAGAGGACACAAAGAAAATATCAGGGCAAAGGCTCTGGATGGCCAGAGGCAGCCGGGGGCATGTTTATCAAGGGCAGTTGTAGTTGGAATGACCACTTCTTTGGCATGGGGACAGTGGAAAAAGAACTTCACCTACTTTTGGTTTTGCTGTGTGGTCAGTGCCTGAGGAGTAAGGGTCATTTGGTAAGTTGCATTTTCTCACTTTGATACATGCTCTTCTTTCTTCTAGAAAACTTCATTCTCTTTTCCTTTGATGAAGCATCCTCAAAATTACTACATCAGAATTAGGTATCCCTCCAAAATGTTCTAATAAGACCTCATTTCCCCTAAATAACATTTACTCATAGTAAACTAGTAAACCAGTAAAATCTCTTTACTAGTTTGTATCAACCAACAGGTTGATCACCCAACCTACATTCTATGTAGATAGGAAGTATGATCATTTTTGCTTATTCTAAGAACCTAGCAAAGTGCTAGGTTCATGTTAAGCAATCAATAAATGGTGATTAATAAATGGATGAATGAATGACTACATTCTCTTGCTCCTCCTTTATTCCAGCCCTCAGAGGAAAATTTGTGGAATTTTGTCATATTTAGTAAAATACAGTAAGATGAACCTAAGGATTTTTTAAATGAGTGCATACCATTTACTACATAAGATATTAAAAATTATATACAGATAAGGGTCTTGCTAACATACCTTAGCAAGACAGGAGCCTAAGGAGGATAAATCAAATTATCCAAGGTCCGCCCTGACCGGTTTGGCTCAGTGGATAGAGCATCGGCCTGTGGACTCAAGGGTCCCAGGTTCGATTCCAGTCAAGGCCATGTACCTTGGTTGTGGGCACATCCCCAGTAGGGAGTGTGCAGGAGGCAGCTGATCGGTGTTTCGCTCTCATCGATGTTTCTAACTCTCTATCCCTCTCCCTTCCTCTCTGTAAAAAATTAATAAAATATATTTAAAAAAATTATCCAAGGTCCTCATCTGAATCCAAGTGTGCATTAAGAAATTAAACATAATTTCTAGCTCCTTAAATTATATTTCTGTTGAATAATTTTATACTTCATTAACAACTCCCTTTAATGCAGGAAGCAGCTTGGTGGCATCTGGCTTTGGAGGCAGCTAAACTCAGATTTAAATTCTGGTTCCACTATTTAGTGGAAGTGCAATCTCAGTTTCCCTCAACTAAAAGTTGTGATAGTGACTTTTATGTGACAGGTTTGTTGTGAGAAGCAAATGAGCTCATATACGTGAAAATGTCAAACATAGTGCCCCACGCAAAATAGTCATTATTTACATATAAATTCGCTTCCCTTCAATGTAGTCCAGAGTACTAACCATAGCATTTGAAATAATTAGAGCCCAACTATCATTTTTATTTAGGAAAACACTGGTCAGCTCTGCCAAATTCTAAGAAGCTCCTTGGTTGTGATGTATATGGCAATTCTATATTTAGTTTACTCATACACAGAGAAAAAACAGAAATCATATCCTCCCATTTCCTCATATTATTTTTTCAAATAGCTTCTTTAAATTCCCTCACTGTTAGCTGAGTTATTTTATGCGAACTTATCCAATTTAAAAGATTCCTCTTTGGCATGACTCATCCCTCCTAAGGCCAGTTTCATAGCTCCTGTTATTTCCCTAGGATCCACTCACTGGTTTCCAAAGTGTATTTCTTAAACGCATCTCCTTGAATACCTCATATTCCTGATATTTTTCAACTGCAGAAATAGTAACTGTATTGCTCTAGTTATATCTTGGCTCCCTTGCCTTTTTGCCAAGGTACCTATCTGTTCACACATAATTTTAATGAGCTGCCCAATTCGATTACTAAAAGGCATTGGAGTGTTACAAGGGATTGGCCATTCTTTCCAGAAGATCTCTCAGGTTTCACATTCTCCTGTGATTTACCAAGTGTCACTTAATTTTACTTTTTTTTTTTTCACACCCTGGCCAGCTCTTCATCACAGTCATTATCCACCTCTCTTGGAGATCTACTTAACACTTCATTAAAAAATATGTTCCGCTCAGCTCCTTTCTCACTGCTCTTCACTTGTCAACAAGACTGGCTTTTTCCGTTTCACTTGTGATTCTTCTGGTGCTCAAAATTTGTCAATCATTAGTCCTTCCCTTGGTGCAGTTTCTTCACATGCCTCTCCTCAGCAGGGTCTGTATTTCAGCCTGAGCTTCATTACCATCAACTAGCAACGTCTGGCTTTATTTATTTATTTATTTATTTTTTGTCATCCCTGTTTATACCATGGGACATAGCACTTATTGGGAATACTTTGACGACAAAACTCCTTTTAAAACAAAAGCAAAAATAGGAAAAGACAAGAGTAACTATTACATTGTATGAGAGTCACATTTTTTTTTCTTTTAGAAATTTAAATCTGCTGAATTGTTAGAAACCTAATAACAACTTAGATTTCACAGTTTTTGATTTGTTAAAGTTGCAGGAGGAGAAAGCATTCTTGCTACAAGTAAGTGTGTATGACGGTATTGTACCAGGGCCTGCTGAGAGCACTGGGGACAGAGCAGTAAATATGACAGACAAGCTATCTACCCTCAAGAAGCTTGTGTTCTATGGGGGAAAACAGACAAGTAGACAGCGAATGAAGAGAATGATAAATGTGGAATGCATTAATATCAGGGTGTTATAGAAAATAAACATAGTTCTCAGGAACTCTATGGGTCATTTCAAATTAAGCTGTATAAACAGAACAAAATATTTCTGTCCTGTGAATTCTTAGCACTATTACCTATGCTAATGGTTCTCAGTTGTTGAATCTATAGAAAAAGATCCCAAAGACTTTCATGCCAGTAAACATTCCTATACGTGTGCAGAAAAACCGTCACAATAGCACCCATTTATTGAGTGCTTACTATCTGCTTGATATTATTCCAGGGGCTTGAGATATATCAGTAAACAATATAAACTAAGTACCTGGCTTCTTGGTGCCTCCATTTTAGCAGGTAGAGAAAGGCAATTAAGAACAAACTTAATAAATAAGAAAATTATATTGTATGTTAGAAGGTTAAAAATGTCTTGGGAAACATAAAGAAAGGTAAGGAGGGCAGGAGAGAGGCAGATAGGTGCTGTGTAGGGTTGAATAGGTCAGTGAGGGCTTGACCTCTTCCTGCCCTTCAAATCATCACATCAGAATATAAGCAAATAGAGTGGCATTCTTATAAAGATTATCTTGAATCAATATAATTGTGAAAATATAATTAATCCACGAACTCAAATACTTATAATTGATAATATATTACACGTGGCACACCTCAAAGCACAGAGGACACACAAATCCTATATTATTCGAAATGAGAATCATTGCTCAATACCACTTATTTTTCAATTTATCATACACATCCATGTGGTATTTTCCTCACTCTGGTGTCAACCTAGATTTTATCTTTATGCTATTTAACATTTTATGTGCTTTTTTCTCTCCCCAAATAGAAAATATTCAACCATAAGGGCCCTGGAATTTTCCATATCTTCTGCAGTACCTAGCAGAGCACTTTACAAAGAATCATCCTTTTTTATCAATTAGCTTACGTTAATGAAATGACAATGTAGATATATGTTAACAGTATTCTGAGAGTATGTGCATGTGTGAGATAAGTTTCATGTAAGATCTAAGTTATGGTAGGGGTTGGATGCCAAATCAGCCTGATGGAGTATTCACGAGGCATGTTATTACATGCCTATAGTTGAAGGTTTGTAGGGTGGGTATAATTGCCCGAACAGCTCCCCACCCCGATCTTTATAAGATAATATCTCCGAATGCAAACTGAGTAATTCATATTGGAGTGTGTTTAAGGAGAATAGTATGTATGTGCAGGTGGGGAATATTTTAAAGACAATTTTTTGTTTTAATTATCAAGGTCATAAGTATACACTGGGCTGAATTTCTTGTTAGTGTTAAGTGATTTTTGCCATTTAAAGCCTTCTCCATTTTTTTTCTGGCCCAGAATCTGAACTGGTTTGCAGCAGGAGTGGAGCTAGGAGTTGATATAATAGATATAAATTAAATATATTTCCAGGGTTCTATATTCTATTCAATTTCCCAAGGAGAGGTCTTGTTACCAGTAATTCTGGGGTTTTGTAAGACATAACTTGAAATGATCTTTTTTTTTGGATGAACAATATAAGGGTTGGATGAGAGTATAGAAAGTGCAATGAGTCCCCAGTCAGTGTTATTCAGTTGGTTGGACATGATCCCTTGCACCGAAAGATTGCCGGTTCGATTCCTGATTAGGGAACATGTCCTGGTTGTGGTGCAATTGATATTTTGCTTTCATATTGATGTTTCTCTCTCCCTCTTCCTTCCTCTCTCTCTAAAACGCAATTAAAAACTCTTTTAAAAAAGTATGTGCAATGAGAAGAGTTTAAGGTAAGTTAAAAACCTCCTTTCTCGCTATAGAGAAAACCAATATTTTTGCTATTTTCACGTAATTGGCATTCCTAACAACTGCTTACCTGTTAGCAGTCATTGCCATTAGGTCTGAATGTCACAGCCATGGAAAAAAATTCACGTCAAGGTCCCTCGGTGAGTCAGAAAAGGGCTGTTTGGGCCACATTAGTTAATGAGATAGCTGAGTATCTACCATCTCATATTTTTTATGACTGTCTGAGCACTGGACATCTCAACATATTTTAATCGTGTTGATATAAATGTTTGAATGCTAAGCAGATATATATCAGTGCAAATATTCTGCAATGTTTCTGACTCTGTGGGTTAAAAAGAGAGAGAGAGAGAAATGATAAAAATGATATTTTAAGTGCTCAGTATGGGACAAAAAATAAAAACAATACATATTCTACCTCCCTCCATCACTTCCTTCAGAAAGTATCACCTTATCAGCTCCCAGAAATATATATTACACCATGGAGGAGAACAGTACTCTGACCCTTTGACTTTGCTCACCCCATGAACTGGTTAAAGAGGTTCCCTCAAATCTGAAAGTACATAATAATGAACAGGTTAAAAATGGCGGACAACAATGGCCCCCAAACCTTTGCACCGAGAGTGTAGCTTGACGGGTGTGTTTTCACCGAGAGTCAAAGAGAAACTTCATTGCCAAAAGCTGTATATTTAATCATTTTTTTCTGATCTTGTGGGATCAGGATAAATACCACATATTTATAAATTTTGAAAACAAACACACCCCACACCACAGATGGTTAATGACAAGGTGCCTTCTGCTACACTTGAAGAGCTGTGTTGGCTGTTCAAATAAATAGATGCCCCCAAGAATTATATCACAAAAATCATCAGGGTAGCATATATCTGCAGGGCCGCTCTTCCCACACTTTTTCTCTCTGGCTCATGAGGAAAGACAGTGGTGTATTGCTGCTGCTGCCACTACCTCCCACTAACATGGCCATTATTCATACCAGGCTATTTGAGGTCACTAGTGCGGTCTTTGCACACAGGACCATACTATTCATCCCCTCTTGTCCCCTAGATTGTGAGCTACAGTAAATGGATTAGAAAGCCATTTTATTCTTTCTATATGAGATGTAGATGTGACCTTGTGATGTCCTTCCCTGTCTTCTATGATCTTACAAACACTAGACACAAGACTTTCAAACAGCCTTGTGAAAAAATCTCCAACTGTGCTTTGGTTTTGAGTTTAAATCATAGTATTCCAATCATTTGTTGGTTTTGCTACAAAGATGCCTGGGGCATCCAGCTGCAGCTGAGAGGGCAGACTTGTCATTGCTAGTAATTAGAAAGAGCCTGGTATAGTGGTTCAAGGTAGCTCAGAATTCAGTCTTTTAAAAAAATTGTGTTAGTGAGGTGTCGTTTGCTGAATTCATTGTAGCTGTGTGGCTGTCTTTTTAACCTTGCTGCCCTGCTCATTATACATGCAGTCAGTCACCAAAGACCCTGGCTCCTTGCTGTGCTCCAGAAGCCTGATAAAATGCATCAAATATTAGGTGACTCTTCTCGCCTTCCTCTGTGAGGGTCAGTCTCCTTGAGATTTCAGCTACATTGATATAGCTATAAATTGAAATACATTTCTAACATTTAAAAATGTGTACTAGGACTTAGTAGGCATGAAATAAAAGCCTAATAGATTAATAAAGGGTAAATGACTAAATGAAAGATATTGCTTGTGGTGTTTCAAAGACAGCAACTTTTATTTTACTAAAGAAAATCAACACAGAATTGCCTAAACATTGCATACGCAAGGAAAACTTATTAAGGAAGCAAATTCTATGGCTTTGTCTCAGTCAGTGTTGGCTTAGTTAACCTAGGAAATGGCACCTAGATATGTAAGCTAGTTTCTTCTTACCTAAGTCCCATTTCAGGGGTTATTTTATTGTCTTAAAGAAGGTATTGATAGTCAGCCACGATCTCCTTGATTTGTAGGCTTGCTTTCTAAAAATATATAAAGATGCTATTTCAGGGGACAAAGTCATTTAGCAGTGCAACTGGAATATATAAAGATGATATTTCATGGGGATAAAATCATTTAGCAGTGCAACTGGAAACATTGGTGGCATAGCAAATTAATGGAAGTCTCACATTGAATAGGGTAATTTGTGATCATCTCAACTAGTAGCTTCAGTCCATAAATTCTAGAGTCTAAGATGAAGCAGACTTATTGAAACATATATGAATTATTTTCATTTGGATAACATCTATACACCTTATGAACTATATGAAAAATACAACTTTGCTTTTTCTTCATATAATCAACCTTCTAAAATCTCCTTTAGTTGACAAACAGTTATAATCATAAGCAAATGAAGCTAAAGATAAATAGAAAAAAAGTAGAATTGTCATTTTTTTTAAAAAAGTAGAAAAGGGGATCTAGGAAATTTTTTTTGAAATAAAACATATCAGATTTTGTATAGTTCAGGAATGATTCTGACATCTGGCCAGGGGCACATCTCCCTGATGTCTCTTGGTCGGCAACTCAGCTCTGGCTCTGTGCCCTGCCTCATCATGTCTTATCAAGTGATTGTACCAGCATTTCCAGGTTAACTCACCAGAAACACTCATTGAGAAAATTTTGGGAATCAGCCACAGAGGTATTTTTATGTAAAATTATGCCTTCTTATTCAAGAAGAACACATTTCTCTTGACAAATTTCTCAGTAACATAATAGCAAGTGTTTAAATTTTTAAAAAATGATTTTTGAGAGCCCTAGCTTTCCTTGTGATAAAATGCATTTACATTTCTAAAACAACAATAGTAAACAGTATTTTTTTCCCTCATGGTAGTATGTGATAAATTTACTTTGGAAATTTATACAAGAGAATTACTGAAAACTATAGATTAGCACTTATTACTGCAGAGGAAAATGTTAAAAAGCTCCACATTTGAATATTTTTGCATTAATGGGAAGAGGACTATTTAGGGAGATCTAAGGATAGATTATGAAAGTTGATCTAATGTCCTTCAAAAAATAAAAAATAAAGTATAATGATTTAAATCAAATTCTAAGTTGTCATCCATGGTCTCTTGCTTTCTGGTCAATATTATTTATGATGTATAATTAAAGAGGTGTTAAGTTTCTTTAAACATGTATGAAAGAATCATAAGATTTATGAAGGCTGAAGGTGGGAGCGACATTTAAAATCTTTCCTATTTAAACAGGTCAGTAAAAGCTCTCATGGTTGTGATGGTATAAAACACACATCTTTAACCTAAATTTCCTAATGTTCCCTTTGTATTTAAAGTATTTGACAGCCTTGTTTAAGTATTAACTGTTTCTTTTTTGGCAAACAGAGCTTTATTTAGTGACGGAGATAACTCATTACCCAAATCCCAGAAATGTAGTTTTCGTTAAGAGTCAGCATTTCTGGTTTCTGGCTGTGAACTCTAAATAGTGACAAGATTCTCATAAGCTTAATGTTGGTGAGAAGAAAACCATCCACCATTAGGGTAATATGACCTTGCTTTCCTTAAAGAATTGGGCAAGTCACCCTTAGAAACAATAGAAAATGTAAACCATTTTATAAGTGATATTTCATTCGGCTACAAATGAGATCAGAATTTAGTTCCTACGTTTGAGAATTGGAACCATTTGCTGCCACTTACCATCACAAATTTCAATCAAGGAAACAGGAAATGTGAGAATAGTGAAGAAAAAAATAGTTGACAGCTCTTGACAGCATTATCATGGAGGGCCAATTTGACTAATGACTTTGTGCCACGTGAAAATGAAAACACCCTAGGAATCCTGTAAGCTCAGCCCCAAGAGTTTCCCACATCCAGACAAATGAGGCTGTGGAGGCAGGACCTGCACGCCAGCATGAATCGAGGAGCAGTAGGTGGGTGTTCACCCATTGGTGTAGATGGATATGTGATACTGACCCAGAAACAAGGGTGATTGTCTATTGCTTAGATGGATATGCAATATTGACCCCACTTCACATTTGAGCTTTTATAACATACATAATCACTCAGAGTAAAATTGTGAACCCAAGAATATGTAAAAATAAAAAAAATCTTGGAATAAGCTACCATGGATATATCATTAAAGCTCATGCTTGAGAGAATCTGATGTATCCCTGGGAATTTGGGGGCACCTTTAAGAACTGTGAAGGCGGGTGGTCAGTGAGGGGTCTGCTCTAGGAGGGGACCCCAACATTAAGATGTTGAGAATTATATTGTGGTAGACTAGAGCCAAGGGGGCAGTCAAGGAAAATTACACTGATGCGTATGTCACATGAGAACAGTGCCTGTGCAGGACCTCTTGAGAGCCCAATATCCTCTTCCTAATATAGTAGATTTCTATTTACCTGCCACACAGGGCTTTTGAAACAGCCTAAAGGTAACATACAAAATAAGGATTCTTTGCTCTTTTTATCCCACCAATCATCATCCTGATGGGAGAACCCAGAGGTGCACAAGCTTAGACAAGAGTGGAAAGGTAGAAGGAAGAGCTCTGAGTTGTGGTTGCCAGGAATGAGCGGAACACTGGACCTAGGGGAAGCAAAGAGTATGGCACAGGCTGTGGACTGAAATGTTAAACTGAGTTAAATTAGCTTGGACTTTTAAGCAACTGATCATAGTTGGAAAATGGTGACTCTGATTGAGATGACATTAAAGGATGTGGAAGGGAGATTTTACAGGGTAGGCCTGTAAATAGTGGGGAGAGAGAGAAAGGAAAATTGTTTCCAATCTATTAAGCAAACTTCTCAATTTAACTTCATATTCCACACCTTTTTCTTTTCCTTAGTTGTTATGTCGAATGAGTGGATAGATGGATGAATGAATGAATTTGGACTTTATCACTAACTGTGGTGTTAAATGCACGCTTTTCTACATTAAAAAACAAATCAAAACCTCAGTGAGCAGATGGTAGAAGCTGTTATTTTCCAGGAGACAACCTGCCCAGGCCTTTTAACTCACAACAGTGGAAGGCTGAAGTCTACCCCCTGGGTAAAGTCAGCCTGAGGAAATCACAAATTGTCAGGGAAGCCAATCTACAGTTTTCACATTTTTTATTTCACTTAAATTGTCAAAAAATCTTGTTTTTCAGCAAACTATTTAGTTATTGAGAAAAATCAATACTTTTCTATTGGTATTTTCACTTTTATTAAAATTAAACACACACACATATTGTAAAAAAGAACAATCGATTTCCCCAAAAGGAAACCAGGATTGCCAAGACTAAAATTTTAAAATCCAAATACTTGGCACAGAGACTAAATCCCAAAAGGATTTAAATTTGACAATATAGACTAAAATATGCCTGTTCTCTCTATATTACAGTTTTTTAAAAATGTTATTCCAAGAAAAGCAACCAAAACTACGCATGTTGTTTGTTATTTCATGTCATAGAATATTCGCTCTTATCAGAGTTTCATTGTTTGAAAGAGACTCTTTTTCTTTTAATGTGAATATGAAATATCTCCTTTGGGGTCAGAAGCATGCATAAAGATATATCATTTGCCTTTTAATGGAGCTTTCTGGTGACTCTACAGTTTTAAATTGTTCTGTATGCATCAAATATTCCTTACTGAATGTTCTTGCTATGTGCTTTACAAATATGGATGGAAATAATTATAGTGAGGATGGCTTCATATGATGATGTCACTCCAGAGAAAACCTGCACCCCAGGGAGCATTTCCAGTAAAGTACGGCAGAAACTGCAGGGTAATCAAAGTGCAAATTCCAATTTATTTAAGCAATATTGTTCTTGCTCCTCCATTTCACAAAGCTGTCCTTTCTCATTAAATTTTTGAAAGAGAGGGAATGAATTTTACCAGCATAAATCTGAATGCTAGTTGACCTTTTTGCAAACTCGGCGTGGAACTCTGGCATCAGCTGTCTTTTCACATACATGGTGACAAAAGGGAGAAATTGAGGTTTATAAGGAGTACGCCGAATATATGGAAGACTTGATGCCATCGAGATAGGCTTTTATTTGAAGAGAATTTGGTATATACTGAAGGGAGTGCGTTTGTTGGTAACCCCATAAAGGGCTTGAACAAGCTATGTGTTGAAGGGCTTTTGTGTGTTCTGGATGGACATCCCAGGCACTGGCTTTGGTTTGGCCTTGCCTTTTGTTCTCTGGCAACAAACAAACAAGTGAATATAAATAGAGTTGGTAACACCTATATATTGGTGACTAATTGAAAGAGTTAAGTGACTTCATTTAGTTAATGTTTTTTTTTTCTTTTATTAGATGTTTATTAAGCACCAATGAATGTATCAATTGACACTGTTCTAGGAGAAGGGATTACAAAATAAAATGAGACACAGTTCTTGCCCTTAACATGCTCACAACTAGGAGGGCCCTTCCTACTAGTAGCCAGAAAATTATACTGTGGTCAATTCTACCAGGGAAGGAGGCCCAGGTACTGTATGTGTACCTAGAAGGGATCCTAACCCAGATGGGTCTGAGAAGGAAGCTTCCCAGAAACAGTGACATCTGATTTCTAATTTGAGTCTTTAATGACTAATCGATTAGGCAAGGATGATGTAAAAGGGTTTGAAAGCAAAGGAACTAGAGTTTTTCTAAACACCCCAACATTAAAAAAAGCAAGTGTAATATAGAATAGTTACTTTCTTTTGGCTGGAGAGAACATGTAAGAGCTTTTCTTTGTGTTCTAGCTTGCAGACAAAGAGGTACACAGAAATTAGGGTAGTATTCCCAAAATTTGCATATGAAGTTTAAGGAATGTTTTACAATGTTAAATATTTATATTATGTTTACATTACTTGAATTTATTTTCTCCCCCTCTTTTTCTTT
Source organism: Myotis lucifugus (assembly GCF_000147115.1). Lineage (NCBI taxonomy): Eukaryota > Metazoa > Chordata > Mammalia > Chiroptera > Vespertilionidae > Myotis > Myotis lucifugus. The sequence goes on along the minus strand of NW_005871170.1, from coordinate 507,841 downwards.
CTTTTTATATACAGTATACACACACATACTCACAAACACACAATATAAACATAAAAATATATAAAGCATGGTAATTTTACATTGAATGCTAAAATTTGAATGGCTTTATTTATATGAAAATATTAAATTAAAAATTATGTGAACATTTCAGCTTTATTTTAAAATATTTTATTTAATATCTTTGTATTCTTTTATTATAATTTATCATTTAAATTTAAAAATAATTTGTAATATTTTGAGACTTTACAAATATAAAAAATAATATTCATTATTTATATTTAACTTGCATCTTTAATGAGTGAAAATACATTAAACTTTTGTAAAGTTGGAACATTTTTAATCATTTAGATCATTACAGTCACTATTATATAAAATATTATTTAAAATAACATAATTAGTGATTTTGCTAAAATAAGTATTATAGAATACTAGAGGCCCGCTGCACGAAATTCATACACGGGGGGGGGGGGGGTCCCTCAGCCTGGCCTGCGCCCTCTCACAGTCCAGGACCCCTCAGGGGATGTCCCCTGGGGATCGGGCCTAAGCCGGCAGTTGGACATCCCTCTCGCAATCCAGCATCCCTCGTTCCTTACTGCCCACCTGTTTGCTCCTTACTGCTCAGCTCTCTGCTCTTTAGTTACAGGCTTCTTACCAGCAGACTCCTTACTGCTCAGCTCGCTGCTCCTTAGCACTGCTGTGGAGGCAGGAGAGGCTCCTGCCACCACTGCTGCACTCACCAGCCATGAGCCTGGCATCTGGCTGAGCAGTTGCTTCACCTGTGAGAGAGCACTGACCACCAGGGTGCAGCTCCTGCTTTGAGCATCTGCCCCTGGTGGTCAGGGCACATCATAGTGACCGGTCAGTCCAGTCGTTCTGCCATAACAGTCACTTAGGCTTTTATTATATAGATAATAATTATATACAGGGTGTCCCAAAAGAATGTATGCACACTTTAACAGCTGACAGCTCAATTTTGAAAATAAAATGTTTTTTAATAAACACTGCCTTTATAATTATTCAATGTGTGCATATACCCTTTTTCAGATATCTTATATTTTTCTGTTTTTATTTCTCATTCTAACATTACTAGACTCTTTGCAGAATATTTTGGCATGCACAATAATCCAATTTAGTTGTTTTACTATTTGCCTGACTTATTCAGATAAAAACCATAGCTCTACATGTTGATATTTAGTAGATATTTTTAGTAGACAAAAAGGCATATTTCTCACAGAAGTTGGACATAGTCTCTTTATCAGTTTGTTAAATTGATTTATAAATTTTCTATATTTAGCTAGATGTATGTGGGATTGTATTTGTATTCTTGCCCTAAGTCCTGGTTATTGAACTAGCTTAAGCAAAGGAGTAGCATGGTCAACAGTGCACTGTAGAAAAGATCACCACAGTGGAAACAATAAGACTAGTTAGAAGGCTGGTCTCTCTCTCTCTCTGTGTGGTTAACATTTTGCCCTCTAGTCTGAACTTCTGAATCAACCCCTCTCCTTTTTTACCACAGCGTATCTTTGGAGAGTTTGTGAGTCCTGCCTCCATAGGTTTTCTGGCCAGCAAGTTCTAGACCACAAGCTTATCCATTTTCAGACCAGGCATTTTTGACAGCTCAACCATGAGACGGATGGACTGAGATTCTTCTGTCCTTAACTAAAAAGAAAGATGAGAATCCATAGGAGTCTGTCTTGGGTTCTGAAATCTAAAGCTCATGCAATATCTAATGCCAAACATTAAGTGCAGGGACTGTTCAGGCAAAATACCAATGTTTTGGGCCCATAGCAAACTCATTGATGTGAAAGCCCTCAGATTTGAGTGGCTCTTTAGTGGCAAAATAGATGAGACCCTTTTTTTCCATTTTCTTTATTGATTAAGGTACTACATATGTGTCCTTATCCCCCTTTTGCCCCCCCAACCCCACCCTGCTCATGCCCTCACCCCCTAGTGTCTGTGTCCATTGGTTATGTTTATATGCATGCATACAAGTCCTTTGGTTGATCTCTCCCACTTCCCCCCACCCTCCCCTGCCTTCCCTCTGAGGTTTGACGGTCTGTACTTGAAACCTACAGCCTGACCACTAGCCCAGTGAGTCTATAATGTTTCCCTAGTTCTTCTCAGGTTTCAGCCTTCTGATCTGATCCACCAGGGGCTCCTCAGGAATCCACCATTCATTGTTTTCAGAGATGGGTTTGAGATGCTAATTCACATTTTCTGCACAGGTTCATTTTATGGGAAGAAGGGAATTATGAAAACAGAAACCAGAGTTATTTTTTCCCAGTGCACTTTTTAATTCTGGCTTCAACCTAAGATTGAAGGGAAGTCTCCTGCCTACTACCAATCTGAAATAAGATGTAGAATACATCCTAAGCAAGAGCCAGGGATTCTTTCATTATTTTTCTGGGATTTACACATTTACAAAGCTTTCTTCTTGTTTTTTATCTTAAAGAACAATACAGAAGCTAAATTTGATGATTATACCTTGGTGACATCAAGTTTCTAAAATAGGAAGCAAATTTTGTTTAGAAAATGCACTCTGTAACCTTAGAATGCTATGTTTTATCATCATTGATATGAGAACATATGGGAATACATATATTCTAAATTCTTAGGTTGAAGATGAAATTAAGTAGCCCTGATAAATTAAACTTTATACATATACGTGGATAATTTATGTATATATGCATCAATTACATATATGATAATATAGAGACAGTATTATTTTATTAAACAATATAATCTGTTTTCAATTTGCACAGAATTTATGAATTTCTCATTATATTAGTAGGACTTCTGAAATGAACTTATGTAATTAAAACTGGATTTAAAATAATTTTAAAAATCTATTAGAGTGATTATTCTTTTTAGCAGTTTAACTTGGCCCTAATACATTTTGCTCTATTTTATGCATGACCTCTTTCCATTTCCCGCAGGAATGGGATGTGGCAGCATCATCAGTTCCAAAGACAGCTTTATACAAGATTAACATCTTCAACAAGAGTATCAGAGGCATGTCGATGAGGAAAATGCAATCACAATCACTCACTATGAATTTCCTAGGACAAAATTATACTTAAAGTGCAACAACAAAAGGTGAACTTGGTTAAAATGATTGATGGCTAGTTCTTTGCTAAATGTCATTCAAAACAACCCAGGTCATATCTGAGTATGTTCTCATTCAACAGTTGATTACTATTCTAGTTTTGGTCTGGGATCTGCTACTTCTTACATGTGGGATCCTTAAAGTTAACATTTCTCACCTGTAAAATAGGGGTAAATGGCACTTACTGAGATATGATGTAAGTATAATAATACTTATATGTTGTAAGGATTAAATGACATGGTATGAGTAAAGGAAGCACTTAGCACAGAGCCTGGCACATAGTAAACTTACAATAAATCATCTTTAATAAACTTCCACAATAAACTCCGAGGCAGAAATATTCTTTATGAGGGCAAAGATAAAGAAAGCTGAGGCCACAAAACATTGCCCCCCACTTAACCCATTTTCTCACAAGCCCAGGACAAAATAAAATTGATTAGTCTCAACTAATTATTCTAAGTTTCCACCACGTGGATCAGGTCCAGTTTAGATAGAAGAAAACAGCTCTTGTTTCACTCATGGAGTTTTTAAAGCATTGCTCACAGTCTCTCATTGGATCCGTTTAGACTCAGTAGTGAACTCAGCCTGAGGTATGAGAAATCAGGAGTTGGTGGACAGCAGTACAGGGGTAGCTCTCCCAAATGCCTGAAGAAAACAGACCTGCAGCCCTGACAGAGAGCCTACCGCAGCACACACATGGAGGCACAAGCCTCAGAATGGAATATTTATTTTGTCTACTTCTAAAATATTTAGTCTGGAACATTTAAACTGATACTTTATTGATGTACACATTCGTCCAAATTTACAGTAGTCAACTCTGCATGGAGCTGTGGGGATGCATGTTCAGAGCTAGCTGATAGTTTAGAAAGCCCATGTGTGAAAAGCCAGATCTTTCTGTGAACGTAGACAAAAGTAGGTCAAGCCAATGAGATAATGGGAGATTCAGAGAGTATTCCCATGGGGGCCAGTTTCTCTGATGTCCAACTGAACTACATATTAATGAAGGGTGAAAACCTCTCACAACTGATAAGCAGTCTGTCTCCTGGCAATTATCATAGCTCCTGTTGCAAAATAGGTACTTTATTTGGACTTTATCCATTCCTTGACTTGATCTCTGTGAGGAAGCACAGCCTCAAATAATTGCAGGTCTATTAGCACATCAATTACCTCAAGACCTTGATTTTAGCAAGGAGTGGATTTAACCACTGCAAATGTTTTGAGAGATTAGTTGTCCCAGAGAATAAAATTAACTGCATTAGACTGTAATAACTTGCAAGAGCTTCTAGCATATATTTTCCAGTCTCTTTAAGATTAATGAAGTTTGCTGTTACCTTGTATAGAAAAAATATGTTTAGACTTTTGTAATAATAACTGGAATTATTGTAACCTTTTAACTTCCTTCCTTGAAAGAAAATGAAAGGATGCAACTAAACTAATAAATCAACAACTCACACTTTAATGTATCAGAGATCTTACTAAACAAGACAATTTAAGATAATTAATAGAAACTAAAGAGTTTGTTAAAGAAGTATCTCATTTCAATCCTGAAATTCAATGTTTTTTAAAGTGTTGGTAGTTGTATGGAAGAGGGGATGACAAGGGGTGATAAGAGAAAATTCAGAGAGATTCAGTGATATTTAACTGAGGTGGCAACATGGTGGATCTGAAGACATGTGGGCATTCTGTCAGGCATCCAGAAATCCTTGGGGAGGGATCTTATTAAAATATCACACTTGCAGCCCTGGCTGGTGTGGCTCAGTCAGTTGGGCTTCATCCCACACACCTAAAGGTTGCTGGTTCAATTCCAAGTCAAGGCACGTACCCTAGTTGTGGACTTGATCCCTGGTAGGGGGCGCGTGCAGAAGCCAGCAGATAGATGATTCACTCTCACACATCAATGTTTCTCTCTTACTCATTCTCCCTTCCTCATTCTCTAAGAATCAATAAAAATCTTTAAAAATATACAACTTTCTGTATTCAAGCTGAACAAGGGACTATTACAGTGCCTGTAATAATTTACTTTAAAACATTTTGGCACACACTGTGCAATATCATGTATATGGTAGTTAATTTAAGCTTCAACTCTAGGACCATTCATTTCCTTGAATCAAGAATCCACACTCCCAGGATGGCCCCAAATATCATATAAAAAAGGCTAATCTTCAGGTGTTGATGAACTCCTGACGATTTTCTAATCAGCAAATGAAGGTCAGGCTTTGGTTTGCTCAGTGAAATTAATGACTTGTTATTCATCATGATCACTGGTAAAACTGTACTTAGATTAGATAAAATAAAAATCATTCTAGAGATGTGACTTGCCTAAAATATTTTAGCAGTGTTGCATGTACTTGCATGGACAGAATGTAGGAATTCAGGGTAGCACAATGCCTATGTTCTTAGGGTTGGCCCCTCTGCTGATCCCTTGCAGCGGTTCTCAACCTGTGGGTTGCGACCCCTGAAAATACATCCTGCACATCAGATATTTACATTACGATTCATAACAGTAGCAAAATTACAGTTATGAAGTAACAACGAAAATAATTTTATGGTTGGGGGTCACCACAACATGAGGAACTGTATTAAAGGGTCGCAGGATTAGGAAGGTTGAGAACCACTTCATGGCTTAGGGGCTGTCCTTGATTTCCTAAGCTGACATAAAAGTCACAGGCAGTTCCATGCCTCCAAAATGTTGTAACATCTAACTGGAGTGGAAGTTTCATGCAAGGCGGTGATCAGAACATCTGAAAAAGGCAGAAAGATGGGGTTTCATTGAGCTAACACAATAGGTAATAGTAATTATTTGGGGGTTTATCCATGTAAATGTTTGCTTAACATATTTCATATTTAGAATAGAATAAACCTTACTTTCATTATAATCTGGTAATAAGGTTGTATAGATAACTTACACTCACCTGAAACTATTTAGTGATTAGTTCCACCAAAAACAATTTAAGAGTTGTTCTTGTCCAAATTGGCTTAGGCCACTTTGAAACACAGCATCAAATTATTCCTACTTTGGAATTAAGTGGAAATGTCAGAGTTATCTAAGTTACATGATCTAGTGTAACTCTGATTTAGATGGATTCTTAAGTTAAATTTAAGGGGTCCATAATTTAGATGGAGAAAAATTACATTTTTCATTTCACTAACTGCTAACAGAATTTAGCATTTTCTTCAATTTCAAATGTAGAAACACCATAGTTTAATAGCAACTGTGATTTTGTTACTAATAAGAATCACAGATAGCTTTTGTATTATTATATGGTTGTTTCTGACAGCTCTAAATATCATTTAGGATCATCACTGCTTAAAAATTACAGTTGTTATTAGACCAATTGCTAGATCTTTTTATTTAATGTATCAGTAAAGAAGTACACAAATAACTGTCACAAAGGTTAATATTTTGAATCTTTACTTCATTATAAGTGGCTTTCTTTTTAATCTTGTGTATTTTACCATATACATTTAAAAACAGTATTTTGAAAAGGGGTTGACAGAAATACCAGACTGCAAAGGGTTTCCTGGCGCGCGTGCGCACACACGTGCATGCACACGCACGCACAAGATTATGAATGCCAATCCTAGCGATTTCCTTCAATGCCAGTCCTACTGCCAAAATTAAACCTAGATGCCTGAACTATGTCTTTGTTTACGTGCTAGCATAGAAATAAGTGAATGGTGTGTGTGTATAGAAGAGGTTGGATTGAGGTTTTAAACGGAATTTAAAAAATAAGGGCAGCTAGTGGAACTGTTTTAGCAGAGGAAGGGAATGGACTAAGAATGGAGTTGTTGGTATGCTTTCTTGAAAATATCTTCCAGTTTGTATGAAGAAAACTTCACGGGGGAACCATTTACTGAGACTCTTAGCTTAACCTAGAATTTCCTCCTGGGCAGAGGCATCTGAACTAAAATAGGCACTTGAGCCAGGTCACTGTGGCTCAGTGGTTGAGCCTCTACCCATGAACCAGGAGGTCACGGTTTGAGGTTGGGGCACATGCCTGAGTTGTGGGCTTGAACCCCAATAGGGGGTATGCAGGAGGCAGCCAATCAATAATTCTCTCTCATTATTGATGAAACACCACCCCCTCCTCCCTCTCTTTGAAATCAATAAAAACATATTAAAAATAATTTAAAAAATAAATAAAATAGGTGCTTGGGATGGGGAAGGTAGGCTGACAACTGTAGGGCTATGACACTGGGCCACAGACTTTAAGAATTTGGGCTGGCCATATGGTTAGAATTAAGTGTTCTGGGTTTAATTTTAGTAGTGAAAAAAGTCTCGGAGACCACATTCATTGGACTCAGCTTTCTTTCCTCCAAATGTATGTTGCCCAAATTAGGAAGAGGGTTCCAGATCCATGACTGCCCTGAAATAGATGAATCTGTGCTTGGCAAGTCTTCGTGGACAATCTTTTCTCTGTTCACGTGTGAAACCTAGAGTAAAGTGACTGTTGAGTGCCAGTGAAGTCATGGACAGGTCTCTCCTGGGTCTTGATTGACCTCTCAGAGACAAGTCTTAAGGATGTCTATCTGCCCTGGAAACCTCAGGTGTGAAAATGCAAAACCTCTGAGCACCAACTGGTCTGGTTTGATTTCTGATTGTGCCCTTTAGTGTTCAGTGACCTTGTGTAAGTCATCGCCTCTTCTAGATGCTGTTTTTGCATCTATGAAATGTTAATGAAGTATTCCTTTTGGATTTCTGTGATGTTTACATCAGACTCAAATATTATATAGCCTATGTAGGTACTTATTGGATGTTAATTTTTCCACATCTTTCCCTCCTGGAGTCAAATAGCTCTGGATTCTCAATAGCCTCTTGTGAGACAAATTTTCCCTCCCTGAAAAGCCTGTTTCAGGAAAATTTCCTATATTTGGTATGTTTTGTTTTTCTTTAAGTGCACTGAAGAGCTACAGCTTTTTAAATTGATATTTTAGTAAATAAAGACCAAGTACTCCATGGTAGACATTAATATTCTAAGGGACCACAGTAAAATTAAGAAGTAAAAAACAATGCATGAAAGTAGTGGCCTTATTTTCCACATAGGGATGTTTTCTCCTTGTTTCATTTATTCACAAAGCACTTCTTGTTTTATACTGCCATTTCCAAAACCATTGGAAAACGCAGGATAAACCATTTATCGTAGAAACCATGGTCTTTCTCCTCAAGTAGTTTACACTGTATTTGCAGAAACAACAAGATATTATCAAGCATGAGAGTTTGTGAAGAGCTCAAATATCCTGCTCTCCTGCTAGTTTATGCTTCTCAGTATCAAGCATACCCTCCACAACTGCTTCCCCAAAATAGGAATTAGCTTTGTTTCTCTTTTTCCTTCACTCCTCTACATTTAATTCGTCAGCAAGTCAATTTTTCTCCATTGTCAGAAAATAAACCAAGTCCAATCACTTCTACACACAGCCATCCCCATCTCTTGCTTGGAGGACTGAAAAAGGCTCTTAAAACTCTCCCTGCTTTCACTCTTCCTCTTTCAAAATCAATTCTCCACACAACAGCCAGAGTAGTATTTTCAAAATTATAAATTAGATCAAGTAACTCCCTGCTTAAAACCATCTAACAATTTTGCCTCCCTTTTAGGCTAACATTCAAGTGCATTAAGCAGGCTTTAAGAGTCCAACATCGGATCCTCCTGTGCACTCTCTCCCATTTCAGGGTGTTCACATTAGCGAGTCCCTCTGTCTCTCATTGCTCTTCTCCCTGATAGTCATACCAATGGCTTTTTTATTGGTTAATGTCATTCATTTCTCAAAGGGGCCTTTGATTTGTGGATCACTTGGTCAGCTGCCCTTTATCCTATTTTAATTCTCTGTTTTGCGATGATCACTCTTTTATTTTTGCTTGTTTTGTAGTTAACATCGATACAGTGCTTCCTGTGTGTTACTCATCATCTAAATTATTTATGCATTTTATTTTATTTTTATTGATTTTTTTAGAGGGGAGAGAGAGAGAGAGAGAGAGAGAGAGAGAGAGAGAGAGACCAGCCTGAGAGAGACATGACATACCAACCTGTTGCCTCCTGTATGCACCCAGATCAGGGCCAGGGATCAAATCCAGAAGCCAGGTACACACCCTTGACCAGGAATAGAACCCATGACGATCCAAACAACCAGTGATGATCCAAATACTGAGCCACACAGGCCAAGGCTCTTTATACATTTTAATCACACCTCATTCTTGGATGATCCCTTGCACTCCTGGGATCTCAATCAACATCCACATTCATGGTCCACAAAGGTGGACACCGTGTCTCCTCTTATTCACTGTTGCATCTCTAGATTTAGCACACAGTGTAGCACAGAGGAAGTACTCAGTTAATATATATTAAACAGATGATCAGTGACTTAACTTTTGTGCGGGTTTTATAGACATTAATTGCTACTAGATGGTAAATACAGGAATTTCAAAATTGTGTTAAAAATTGAATTTCTTACCTTTCCCCAAAGCTACTCTTTCTTCTGTGCACTATACATCAGTGGATATTAATAGCATCTACCAGGGGTCCTCAAACTATGGCCCGTGGGCCACATGCAAATACAAATATTGTATTTGTTCCCATTTTGTTTTTTTACTTCAAAATAAGATATGTGCAGTGTGCATAGGAATTTGTTCATAGATTTTGTTTTAAAACTATAGTCCGGCCCTCCAACGGTCTGAGGGACCGTGAACTGGCCCCCTGTTTAAAAAGTTTGAGGACCCCTGACACCATTGCCCAAGCTGGAAACATCATACTGGTGACCCTGAGCAAATTTCTCCTCTGCTGATTTCCATACAAATAGTCTAAATTCTTTAAAATAGTTTAAATCTTCCAAGGTCCTGAATGAGCTAGAGCTTACTTCACTAGTTTTGCTTCTCTCAACTATGTCCACACTCCTGCATTCCTCCACATTGCATGTATGACGTTAACATAGTAAATGCTTGCTCACATTTAAGGGGTCATGCATGCTGCTCCCTCAGATCATAACACTCTTCTCCCATTCTCATTTTATTTGTTATCTTCCTCCACCCACACACTGCCCTGGACCTGCCCTGAGAGCAGCCTCAGCCAAGCCCCTCCCTGATAATTTCCCATTCCCTTTGAGACCTATTTTCCCTAAGAAATGAGCTGTTTCTTCTGGCTCCCCTGGCATGCTAACACATGGTTCTGATTCAGGACACCTGGAGCAGAGTCCTGAGAATGTGTATTTTAAAAAATCCCTCCAGGTGATATTAATGTAACACAATCATGAATCATCATATAGTAAATACTAACACATTGCATTATAGTTGGCCATTTATTCCTCTGTTTCTTCACTGATTCGCATGCTCTATGAGGCAGGGAACATATCTATCTTGTACACATTCTAAGAAACACAAGATTTAGCAGTAAAAAATACTAAAAATTTTTGTCAGATAAATGCATAAACTTTGTGACTTTTATTTGACTATTTAGGGCTCTGCCTTACAATTTTAGGTTGGTGAGTAGGAGTATCAGGTAAGTGAAATGTAGTTAGGTCATTTTAGTAAGCCATGTCTCACACTGACATATCATAATATTATTCAAAATTCCCACATAGGTTTGATATCATTCCCAGGATTTTTCATGAGACATATAACTTAAACACCAAATTCTAATGGTTCCTAATACTTTATATAGAAATGAAAAGAATTTGCTAAAAGCCAAGGCTAATATTACCTTCCTTGACAGATTTCTTATCCTTGACCAATATTTACTAAAGAGCTTCTTTTGAGAATAACATTGTAGGATATGTGCTAAGAATAAATTGTTAAGTATAAATGCCATTACCAAAGTCCAGGTAAATATCAAGGTAAATGTAACTAATGAGATGGAAGTTCACATGCATATGTAAACACACACATACACACACACACTTCAAGCTAAGGTAATATTATTACGTCTGAATGTTAACTAACATTTTCCAAGTGTTTTATTGAAGCTAATTTGAAGATATATCAGGTGAAATAGAAATGAAATATATTCCCCTTAAAGACATTTCTTTCTTTATAGTCCCTTATGATCTACTTGCAAGTTTCTGCTAATGGCAATGCAGCTTGCTTTGTCATTCCCCTTCCCTCTTTGCTCCCATACAAATAATATCAAATGTCTTAAACTATCTTTAAAAAATCAATCCTAGTTTTTATGTTTTTAAAATTAAATAATTAAATATGATTACCAAGGATGTTTATACTTAGAGAACAGGGTAAGATAAAAAGAATTGCTCATATAATTTATATGACTTTGGTATTGTCAGAATGAAATCTCCATGTTGGTAACTGTCTTCAAATTATATAGGATGGTCAATTAATTACTTAATTAAAACTAAACTTGTATCTGATTATTAATGTCATACATAATCATTATGGCACATTCTGATAATTTAGAAAAGCATAAATGACAACTCATAATGCGATATGTGGAGATGATCATGGTTAATATCTGGTGACTAAATTTGTTTTGCAGGAATGAAAAATAGTCTTCTCCACTGCTGATGTTCTCTATCAACTGGTGGAAGATGCTTGCATTACTATTTTGAGAAAAACAGAAGCTGCTTCTAAGCTCAAATGGAAAAATAACAGTGAATGATTAGCAAATACTACATGGGTGTTGGGAGAAAAGTGTGAGGACTATGTCATGCATTTGATACCCTTGATTTTGAATAAAATAACTATGTGGACAAGAATATGTAGAATTTACTTTTTAGTATGGATAAAGCTACTTTTAAAGGAAATGAGATGTTGAAGGTGTGAAAAAACTTCCTCCTAGGTTGTATGCAACCTACAGTGTATTTGCTTACCAGTATATGTAGAAAATGAAGCACATTCATCAAATATATAGCATTAGCAATTATGCATTTTCTTTAGTATGCCTTCTACCATGGCATGGTTCTTTTTGTTACGTGCCTTATCTCTTTAAAATACATCTTTCCAACTATAGGCTATCAAGCCTTTAAGGTTCACCTCTTAATTGTTACATTTTAAAATTGTCTTAACATTTTTGTTTACTGTTTTGCCCAGAAGAAAACAAAAGTGAAGAATGTAAAGGAGAAAGAGAAAATGGAAGAAGGAAGAAGAAACAGAGGAAGAGAGAAAGAAAATGAGAGAATAAAGAAAAAATAGAGATAGAAGTAGGAATATTGAAACGGAGGGGAGAACACACAGATTTAGAGAGATTGATTGCAACAGCACATCCCAAGAGAAAAGGAAAATGAATCCTTAAATGGAAAGTGGAAAAGGCTAAACCCTTTCAGACAGTCTTCTCTGGGGATGCTGACTGGACACTCTGCCCTCCTGAAATCAATATGGTCATTTGCAATTAAGCTAAGGGAAAGGCTGAGGCATAACAGGGATGCCTCATCTCTACCCACTCCTATGAGCTGTGGGAGCAACAGAGGAAGAAGTCAGCAGATGGATAAATGCTGTCATGGTGCTGAGGTGAGATGGGAGCAGTGAGAGAATGGAAAGGCAACATGCTCAAGTACCTTGTCCTGTTGTGGGTGGGGCCAACGTTAAATGAGCAGACAGAAGAAGGTCAGACATTGCAGGGAAGAAAAGTGCTGTGGGAACCTGAACTGTGGGAGAGTCTCCGTGTCTCACAATCACAGAGCAAAGGAAGAGAGATGTGGGTTAGGGGCCTGTTCATTAACGTGTCAGGGGAGAGCTGGGAATCCTTTAGCTGGACTAAACATTTGCTAATAGAAATAATTGGGAAAATGATAGAAAAACATTTGTGTTGGATTTTTGCACCGTAGTGAATATGCCAGAGGTAATATCCTATCTAGTAATAGACAAACATGGTAATTAACCATACCTCCGCTACGCTTCCCATTGGCTAATCAGCAGGATATGCAAATTAACTGCCAACAAAGGTGGCGGCCGGCAGCCACGCAGCTGAAGCGAACATGAGGCTTGCTTGCTCCAGTGACAGAGGAAGCCAAGGTTCCCTGCCTGCCGCGGCCTGCTCTGAGCTCCGGATGCAACAATGTTACAATTATAGAAGCTAAACAAACCCCATGTACCTGCTTTCAGCCAGCAGCAGCGGGCTCAGAGCTTAGAGCACCAGTGATGGCAACAGAGTTTCAATTATAGAAGCTAAACAAACCCAGATACCTGCTTCGAGCCAGCCACTGCCTCAGAGCTGGAGCCGGCTCTCAGCTCCAGTGACAGCTATAGAAGGTAAATAAATCCCATAATAAAAAGAAAAAGCAAAAAAAAGAGGCTGGGAGCTTCAGTTGCCTGCCAGCCTGAAAACGGCCCTCAGCCCCTCACCCAGACTGGCCAGGCACCCCAGTGGGGACCCCCACCCTGAAGGGGGTGTGACCAGCTGCAAACAGCCATCAGCCCCTCACCCAGGCTGGTCAGGCACCCAAGCAGGACCCCACCCTGATCCGGGACACTCTTTCAGAGCAAACCAGCCGGCCCCCACCATACACCAGACATCTATCCTGTATAGTAAAAGGCTAATATGCAAACTGACCCTAACAGCAGAAAGACTGGTAATGACTGGTCACTATGACACACACTGACCACCAGGGGGCTGACGCTCAATGCAGGAGCTGCCCTCTGGTGGTCAGTGAACTCCCACATGGAAGAGCTCTGCTCAGCCACAAGCCAGGCAAATGGCTGCCAGTATAGCGGTGGTGGTGGGAGCCTCTCCTGCCTCCTCAGCAGCACTAAGAATGTCTGACTGCAGCTTAGGTCTGCTCCCCGCTGGCAAGTGGACATCCCCCAAGGGCTGCTGGGCTGCCAGAGGGATGTCTGATTGCCATCTTAGGCCCAATCCCCCGGGGAACAGGCTTAAGCCAGCAGGTGGTCATCCCCTGTGGGGTCCCAGACTGCAAGAGCGCACAGGCCAGGCTGAGGGACCTCCCCCCTCCCCCACTGAGTGCACAAATTTTTGTGCACTGGGGCTCTAGTATTTAAATAAAAAAAATATCCTGAAAGAAACATTTATATTGAAATGTAACTAAACAAATGTGTGATATGACAACATATATGTTTATTTATGTATTAAATAACAATATGAAGCTCTAGATTTAATAACTACCATAATTTTAAAATGGTGATGAGTGAAAACAGTATTTTGAGATTCAGAAGTAAGTCTATTTCTGCATTTCTGTACTGCCA